>NC_056728.1:1228517982-1228682982 GCF_019279795.1 Protopterus annectens | reverse complement strand
ATAAAGTTAAAATTGTGAATATATGAAATGATATATGAAATGGCATGGCAACTGCAGATAGCATCTAAAAGTACCAGTTAAAAAGAAGGTCAATTAAAGCTAGCATGCAGGTAATACAGGAGGAGAACTATGGTGATGCAGGTAGAAACATCAATGTAAGTATGTGCAAACTGCAGGAGTTATGGTGAGGGAAGTGAGTTTTTATTTTAATAAGAACTATTTGGCTGCATCTACAGCTCCGACAGGGGGAATGAGAAGTGAGGCGGGTTTGTAAGAGGAGTGCAATTGTTTAAATTGAGGAGTTCTGAGGAATTGTTTTAAGAATATGACAGGCAGTACACTATCTGATGGTTGGGTAGTTTGCTACCTAAGCTGTATTCTAAAAATGCAAAGGAAGATTCCCTGGTTAGAAAGTTCAGGCAAGCTAAAACATACTTAAGCAACGAGAAAGGCACTGAAGACATATTCATCTACAACAGCTTTTTTGCCTTTCAAAACAGAAGTGTGTTATGCTTTTTCATAACCAGGTACAGTCTGCCTTTCTTCTAAAGTAAGGGATAGTTTAAATGTGGAGTTGATTTATTCTGTTGGTGTAGACATTTTTGGTTTACTACTTCCATAAACATATTTATTGTGTTTAGATTTAGATTACAGAACTATGTACCTGAACTGTAGAAGAATATTAAGCTAACTAAAAATATTAAGACAGTTCTGACTTCCTTTTTTAATGTAAGCAGTTCCTTTTGAAGTGCTCTTTCTTAGATGTGGTAACTGTATTTTGAACATATTTTTATGATTTCATATCAAGTCATAATTCATTATTTTTGACACCCACCTCAGTATAACTTTAAAGATTTAATACTAAAAAGCACAGCATTATAAAGCAAACACTACTCCCTTCCTTTTAAAAGCAATGAAGACAGTATCCTTTTAGCCTAGTCAATGTTTTAGGGGACTCAAACCATGAGCCTTAAACAATGGCTTAAAAATATGGTCAATTACATATGCAAACTCAATAGATATCTGGATCATAAGTCAGAATTTGCTTCATTATATATTGTGTACTCTCAACCATGCCCAACTCCGAGATACCAGCTTGTGAGTATTCTAAACACAGCACTGCATGTATTGATCATTGTAGGCAGTCTGGGCTTTTCTTTATTCGTGTGTTCATAGTTAAATCCCTTTAACTGCAACAAAAGGCAGGTTATTGACCTCTCGTCTTTCTAATCACATACCAGAGGATCAATGCATTTGTTGCTTTGTAACACTGACAATACTCAACTTCTTTCAACATAGCAAGGCAATGACAGGCAACATTTTTCAGCTATTTTGCAACTGACAATGATCTGTAAATATTAAATGATGTTTTTGCTGTCTTCAGCTTTTAAGGTGTATATTGAATTAGAAGAGTTTCTTCACTGTCAAGGAGACAACATCATTAGTTTGTTGTTCTAGATCTGAAACAGACTTTATGTTTTTGTACCACTGTCAGTTTATCTTTTTACTCTACAAATTACACATTACAAATAATGACTCTTAGGGCTCTGTCCTTTTTATTGAAATTCCATATTATTTATAATATCCTTTACTAATCTTGTAATTAAATTGTTTACAGTTCCTCATCTTCTCCCTACATTTATGAGGGTTATTAGTAAACAGATGATCCAGCCCATTGTCTGGACAGAGGTAATGTAATGGATGACTAAAGTAACTTGTTTCAATGAAGAAGACCTTTGTCATTCAGAGAATTTAATTCTTCTACCATATTTTACCACCCTTAACAATATGATGATTACAGCAGTCTATGTTGTACACTCTCTTTTATGAGCAGTTACATTTGTCTGTATCTTGACACAATCTATGGGTCATTAAAAGGAGTGTTGCATGATAATAGATGTTTGCTTTTATTTTTTATTTTTCTTCACAGCTCACATGAGGAATTCATTGGCTGCTAGAGGCTGTTTTAGTAAACTATAGCAATGCAAGATAAAGCAAAGGAAAAAAAAAAAGCTCTGCTTCTGAATTTTGTTTACTTAAAATGAAAATTACTTTCTGCTAGAAAACAGCCAGTTTCTATAAAAACTGATCAGTGCAACACTGTGCAGCTAATCACAGATTCCAAGCAAGTACCTGATGGAGCTAAGTTGCTGTAGCTGTCAATAGATATCCCACAACCTATTACAAAGTTTGGTTTCCCTACGTAATTTAAGTCACTCGTGTCTGCAACAGCTTGAGCATAAACGTAAAGTCTGGGCACTGACTAATGTTTGCAGGAAACTAAATCTGTTAGAAGAAACAGAATAAGACAACAAGTAGACTATGCTTAACCCGAAGTGGATATGATTCTTCTTCTTTTAAAATTCGAATGAGCAGGCTGTCTAAACATCTATATTTCTCATCTGTGCAACAGACCTGCACATTATTTTAAAAGTGAGGACCCATGATATGCTTTATGCAGACAGCTTCTTCATTCTGAGGCTAATATATGTAACAACTCTGGCACTTGTCATGTGAAAATTAGGCTTAATGTTTCACAGTTTACAATGTATATAGAGCTGCTTGCTGGATTTGATTTGATTTATGTTATGTTGCAATTTGACAAAGCAGGTTCATGGCCTCAATTCATGTCAAATAGCGGTATGCATTGTTAATCAAAACTTTCATTTGTAATTATAAAACAAATGCAAGGAGCATAAATGAAAATGAATACATTTTAGTAATGAAAGAAAGAAGAGGCAATCTGCATACACATAGATACGAACACCAAATTTGAATGCATTGAATACATAGCACTTAAGAGACTTAAACAGCTAACTGTAATGCCTTAATGGAAGACAGAAGGAGACACACCAAAAGAGTATAGTATACTCTTGTGGGATACTAAATAGGCTTCTGCCATCTGCTGAGCACAGGTTCTTAAATTAAATATCCAGAGTATAAGAAAACACCTAAACATCTGTTACAGCTGGACATGCATATGCTTATAAAATACATCTGGAAAGTACTCTGTGTATGCTTAGTGTTATTTACAAAAGATATTACAGATTTGAAATGACTAGACTGGTTGTGTGTAGAATTATATTAGTTTGAAAAAGTTCTTTCATGTCTTCCCTTGTTATAATTGCTTTCACATATCAGAGTAAATCATTTGATTGTATTAGACGCTATCTCAAGATGTTATGAAAAGAAACAAAGGTGAACTCCAATCATATTAAACTCACACATATAAGATGCAAACATTAATGAAAGGTAAATACAACAGCAGAAGAAGAATCAGACTGAAAAAAATATGCATCCTCAAAATGCCCTGGAATATGGAGAAGGGATGGCTAAACATCCTCTGAAACAGAAATAGTCCCCCCTGAAGAAAGGTTATTTATGCTCAGAAATGAGCCAGCTGATTAGACAGAGCAATCGGTGTGCATGTTGTAAACTGATCACTTCACACATGAAGAAATCTGGCCACTGAACAGCCCGAGTAAAACAAAATGTCCCATAAGAAGTGAGAATGGCATCACAGCTAATCATTACTGATTTCTGTGTGTTTAGGGAGAAGGTAAAAGGAACAGACAGTTGATAATCCCCAAACTGTGAAGAAATCAATCATCATCATAATCCCCCCTTTTCTCATTTTTCTACATGAGGTTAGGGGATAACATCAACTGCCACCACTTCTGTTGATTTGGTGCTCTTCCCTATTTTATTCTTTTGTAATTCATCCATCTCTTGGCTGGATGTCCTCATTTTTTCTTGCCTTCTTTTTTGTTTCTCCCAAATCATTGTCTGTTGTCCTGCACGTGACTAAACCAAGTTGCTCTTCTTGGCCTTCTTTGCAACTGGGTATTTCTTGGCTTCTGCTGTTTTGTCATTTCTTCATGTATCCCAAAGTGTGCATCCTAGCACCCATTTCAGTGCTTCATATCCATTTCTCTAGCCTTTTCAGCTGCTCTGCCTTCAATAAACAGTTTTCTGCATCATATAAACAAAATGGCTGCTGATTTCACCACTGTTTTGTACACCTTACTTTAAAGCATATTTGACATTTGTCTATCACACACTACCTCATACATTCTGTGCCAGTTGGCTGTAGCACCTCTTATTTTAGCTCTGACCTCCTTATTCAGACTTACCTTCTCCTCCCCTGCCTCTCTGCGACACTTGAAGATTTTAACCTTTTCCACTATGTTCTGTTATATCTCAGTTTCCAGCATCTTATTTTCTCCATTTGCTGCCATGACAGTTGTCTTATCTGTATTCAGTTTCATCCCATGTACCTTCAATTTTGCATTTCATTTCCTGATAATTTGCTGAAGTTCCTGCTCAGAGTCTGCATACATAACTTTCTTGATCTGTGTAATGCATCAGAAGTACGAGCAGCAGAGAAGGGAACACTTATTTATATGCACCCACTCGCACTGGCAGCCTGTCTGTATGACTGAGAATTGTTCATACTTTGGGCATTGCGTCATTGTACATAGCATCACTTACTAGTAGTGAAGTTTGGGAACAGACGGATTTGTCACGGGACGACCTTGGATGGGTCAAGTGGGGAGGCTGTGTCGGGTGATAAGTAGGTTGAGTTTGTGTGGGTAGGGAGTGGGTAAGTAAGAGTTAATTAAGGTGGGAGCTGAGGGAGGAAGTGAGGTAAGGCTTAGGGGTGGGTCTTAAGGGGTTTTGTAAGGGAAATTGATATGAGTAAGCACATGTTGGTGTGGTCTTCTTACTGCAAGTCTATGCCCTGACGACCTGTAGGTACTGCTGCATGCAGGTAGGCCTTGGGTAATACTAGAGGGTAGGATGGCCATTGTTGGGGGCAGAGGGGCTAGTACATTAGGACATAATGACAGTCATTGGAGTTTGGGGTCAGGGTTTGTTTTGGGATGTAAGTTGGCTTGAGAGTGGTTGTGTGGAATTAGGTTTCCTGTGCTTAAGTGAATGCATGGTGGCAAAGCTGTTTTGTGCTCTATGTGTGTCAGAGTGTTGTAACTTAGTCCCTATGTGAGGTTTTGGTGCCCTCATCTCTTATTTTAGCTTTGTGCAAGTTTCGGCTTAAGAGGTTGACAGCTACGGTCCTTCGGATTAGTGCTGGTGACTTTTTGTGAATGCAGTTTGCTAATTAAGTTAAGCCCAATATCGAAGGGGTAGGATGCAACTGAGGAGGTCTGTTAAAGTAAAAAAAAAAAGATGGTTACAGTTCCCGTGACAAGTGACTATAGCTGAGGGCCATTTCGGCCGTTTCAAGACTGGATGTCATTTTGCGGGCTTTGCATTGCATAGGTGTGATGGTTCATTGTTGAGCTTGGTTGTAGCAGTAACATCATCTTTGCAGCTGTGGTGTGCCCACTGCTAGTGTACAGGTGTTGGGTTGCAACAGATTTGTTTTGGTTTTTCTGGTGGGAGTTTAGGTTGCTTCTTTGGGGTTACTAGAATAAAGGAAGTAGAACGGGGTTGAAACTACGGGGAGTGGAAAATTTAATGGCGAGTTTAGAGTGATGCTCTTTGCTTTCTTTTTTCTTTTTTTCATGTTGAGAAGTACCCTGCTTGTGTAGGTTTATTGTTAAATTGTATATTTTTTGTATTTGCGAAAAATGACTCCGTTAGAGTGCCTCCGAGGCCAAAGAGTTTACTGCCGTGGATTTGATACATCTGGCTGGTGATCAGATACTTGTTTATGTTTAGCTGTACACAAGACGTGCTTTGTAAGGCACATCCCATAATCTGAAAGTACCTTTTGAGATACCCTTTTACATGAACATTACTATGATGAACATTGCTGTGACACCTCAAACTAGGACCATGGGCAACACTTTGTACAAACACTCTCTTGAATGGGCTAGCTTTCAAGCATTTCATTTGGTATCATTGATAGAGTTGTCACCGCCCTTAGTAGCGGTGCTTAAAAGGCAGCATTGGAATTCAAGGAAGTACTCTGGCAGTTTAATAAAATGCTGCATTCCAACCTAGTTTTAATGGAACTATATCTGTGCTATTGGTTCTTGAACTGAGGTTAGCTAAGCTGTGGACTTTATTTCATTTGGCTGTAATGTTCCCTGATGAATTCAGAGGTAGAGAATGGCCCTTGGTAGGAATGAATAGTATTAGAAGTCAGACTGGTTTCGGTGTGGTTTTGCAGCCAGTTGGTGGGTTTACATCTTATCAATAGTGTTTAGCCTTGCCTAGAGGGGTAGTTGTGCATATCTGAAACAGCTGGTTTTGATCCCACATATATCCTGCTTGGTAAGATTATGAGGCTGGGTAAAGGTTGTCCATTTGGCTTTGGATGGGGTTTGTTTCTAGGTCGAAAGGGCTTTGTCCCTTAGTTTGAAAAGGGTTTTCAGTTCTTATTCAAACAGGAGATTTTCTGTTATTTGAAAAGATGATGTGTGAGACATAATAATGTCTTGAAGCTTAAAAATATTTTGTGTTGGAGCTGTTGCTGTGATATTGGGGTCTTGTAGGACATTTTTGGAGGATCCACTGGTAGCTGTAATGTGTTTTTTAGGTTTGCAATAATTTTGGGAAATTTCCGCCAAAAGGTGGTTAGTTTTGAGGAGAGTTTTGGACATTAGTGGATGATTTGCAAAGTGATTTTGGGTAGACAAAAAATGAAGGTGGAAGTACAGATATTTTAGGGATGATTGTTTTTGTTGGCGTTTGGTAAACAAATAATGGAATGGTTTTGGATAGCAGAATGGAGAGTGTGGCTTCATTAAATAATTGTATACAATTGATTTTGGCATTGGAATTTAGCTACATAATTTTTGAAGACCCCTAACTAGTTATGGTTGAAATTCCAAATATACTGATGTTTTATGTTTGCCTATTGCTGAAGTAATTGCACAAATAAAGGTCAGGACGGTTAAGAGAGTTTGGAGGAAAAAGGTAGGTAACAGCAGTTGGATGATGTTTGTTTTTCCAAGAGAAATTTAATAGGACCAAGTCAGGGGGTAAGAGAAAGCACAGGCCTGAGGAATTATTGTTGGGATAAGATGGCCTGTATAAAAAAAGTGTGCTTCCTTCTTGCCTTTTTCCTAAACTTGACTTAGGGACATAATTGTAAGAGCTGTAGGTGTTGAAAACTGGGCTGGAATTTGAATCCACATTCCTTTTACTGCTGTCATGAATGAGTATAATTTGTAAAGAAGGCATTTATTTAATCAAACTAATTGGAAATACTTTGAATATTAATTAAGGCACAGAAAGTTGAGGTGCTTTTCCTGTTGGAAGCAGTTTTACTAAACTATGGACAAAAGTGTTCACCATACTTGTGATAATGATGATCATAAAAGTAAACTTTATTTTATATATAGTGATAAACTTTTTTCTTAAACATGTTAGCATCTCACAGACAGCACGGGGGAGTTGATGTACATGAAGTTTATGGAAGGGTACAAATCTATTCATTCATTAAGTTGCATTAGTGGGAGGATTGATCAAAGATCTGCCTAGTACAACTAACAAGTCAACAAAGAATTATTGAAAATAAATTAAGAATATATATATATATATATATATATATATATATATATATATATATATATATATATATATATATATATATATATATATATATATGTGTGTGTGTATTTTTCAGAAATTCACCCCCTAAGATGCTACTGATAGCTAAGACTAAAAGGTGGTATTCAACTATTGGAGAATGAATTAAGACGAAATGTTCTAAGTGATGCCAATAGCCAGCTCCACAGGTTTGGGGAACAAGACTTTTATTTTAAAATATGATGTTATAACCTCTGCTAGGTATGGTGTTTTTGGCACAGACAATCTATGGGCAAAATGTGGAGTACATACCAACAGCAGACTAGCAACTTCAACTAGAAAGCTCATAGGATGGTTAAAATATTCTGTTTTTAATTAAGAATAGATCAGTTAAAAAATTGATATGATTCAGTCCTAATTCCCAAGAATATCAGTTTAAATTTCTAACACTGAATGCATAGCAGGCCCCCTTTCAATTTAACTTGAGGTACATTAACAGTGAGCTGCGATCCCGGTATTTTCAGAGGACATTTCGTGGTTTCGTGGGCTTTTACCATGCTGTTGTTTATGGCATATGCCTGCTGTAACTCTGCCATAGTGGGGGAGGGTTAGGTTGACTTTGACGATGTCTTTGAATGTGCATTATGTATTTTCTATGATTTATATTTCCCCCTTTTTTCTTTCTTGCAGATGTGGGTTTTTGGAATGCTGCTGCTATAATTTTGAATAGGTGGGTATAAGGTGAAACCTTCTCTTCACATTCTAGAGGATTTACTTTTCTCCTTTTCTTTGTAGATGATGACGTGCCCAATACCATTTGTGGTGATACACAGTGAATTTGCAGATGATGGAAGCAGAGGCGAGCGAGGAGGTTACACATGGGGAGCACAAGTGGGCAACAGTTACTGATGGAAGGAGATCTGCAAACAGGCAACAGAGAAGTACAGTCCAGTGGTAGTGGAGCCCAAGGTGAGCCAGAGTTGGCTGAATAAAGGTGGTACATTTCATTGGTATGTGATCAACTATAATGTAATGTGGATAACTTAGGTAAAGTGACTTTTCATGGGATACTAACAATTTTAAAAAGGATGCTCAAAATTGTTAGAAAAAAAAATCTACACTTATGGTTTAAGGCTTGGCAAGTTAGTCAATATATTTCAAGGACAGCAACTGATGCTTTATGCCTAGTTCAAAAGGGGACATGGAGAGAATCCCTGGGGTGAATTTACTGTTAACCAGCTATTTGCTCCATAGTTTATAAGAGGACAAGTGAGGTTTCTATGAAGGGGGGATTGATCCAGATGTATTTTCAGGAGACTAATCTTTTTCTTAAGCATGTGTTACTTAATGCGGCATACCAAGTTATGGGAGCTTAACTTTGGGTGTCATGGATACCTTTGAGTGGCTCTTTGGACTTATAAGAATTGGTTACTTACGTATGACTTAAGAGTGGTGGAGTTCAAAGGGGCACAGCAGGTATGCGGGTATTTCGTGGATACATGGGGATCTGGGAGGTTGGGTTGTCTACGCTGTAGTGGGTTGGCCTGACAGGGCTGTTTGGGAGCTGATGAAGTTCTCCCTTTAGAGGTGTTTTACCTGTTTTAAGGTTACTGCTGTACATACAAACTGCCTAAGTTTTATCTTCTACCACAGCCATGGGTGCTCTGTTATTAGGTTAACTTGGGTAGCTGAGTGAGCAGGGTTGTTTGTTTAGTACTTGTTGAAGTCAAGTTGATCCATACAGTGCATTTGTCGAATTTGGTTGGCAGTCGAGGACATTCAGGGATCTCTATTGCAATGGAGTTTTAGGCTGTTGGAACAGCACACTGTGAGGTTGCAAGAAGGGGAATGTTGGTGGGCACCAACGGGAAGCTTGAGGATGTAGCTGCGATGGAATTATTTGACTGCTGGATTAGTGGGAATGGAACTTTCAGGTAATTGTATTTGGTAAGTATGCAGGTAGGCATGTTAGTATGGGGTGGAACTCTGGAGTACAGTTACCTATTTACTTTATGGTATTGGTAGAGGGCTACGAGGTGCTGTGGTGAAAGGAAATGGTGATTGTTCGTAAGGCAGGGTAATTTTGGGGTGACTAATTTGTCCTTCAAGTAGGTATTGGTAGTGTTAGATACTAGAGGTTGAGAGGGAGTTTCTCAAGAGCCATTTTGTTTATGCTTGAGGAAATTTTGTAGGTAGGGTTTTAGGAAGCATAGTCTTCATGAGGGTGTGTTTGGATTATGTTTGTTTAAATAGCAGTGGGGTATATTCTGAATTCTGTGGGGGGAGTGACATGGTTATGGGAGGGATGTTTGGTAATTTTTTTTTTCTTAGATATTGCACCAGGGTCCATAGTTTACTATACTGCCAGGGTATGGAAGGGTTAAAATTTTCATACAACTGACTGTTTTTCATTTCATCACTAAGATGTGGTGTGGTGATGGCCATTCAAGTCGATGTGGTGTTCCCCAGCAAGGTCCCAGATGGGGGAAGCATGTTAGTGCTGGATGTCTGACTTGTTAGAGGGATGTGTGATGTGGTCATACCTGGCTGAACTGTAGTGGGTGTTAGCTACTGGCTTGAAGGAAGTGGAGTCTAAGTTAATGGATTATGTTGAGGTGGCAGTTCTGGTTGGAGTGGCACACAATGAGGCTTCAGTTAAGTGGTACTTAGTTATTGCTGTTAGAAGGATCATCATCCTGGATCAGTCTTTTGTCTTTTGGGGCAGCTAGGCATGAAGCAATTAGATGCAATGGAATGAATTTCTGTGTTTATCAGGGATCTGGTGTGGTGCAGTTTTGATGTAGTTCATTTCAATGAATTTGAGCTGGATTTATTTAACCCTAACTGGGTTTGAAGTTGCAGGTTTTATTGAAAGGTAGTATGGTCTGAGGGGGAACAGCCCTTTGGGCTGGTGGGCAAAGAAGAGGGTCAGGAATGACTCTCTTCTGTCCCCCTCAGTAGGATTTGGAATTGAGATGGTGATTGATGGTGGGTGAAATGGAATGGAAATATGGAAATGATGATGAGAGTAAGGTGAGCGTGGACACTGCCCTCAGGATTACTATGATTTGGAATGAAAATACGGAATTGATGATATTAAGGTGAGCAGGAACGCTGCCTTCAGGATTATCAGGGTAAGTGAGCAAGTGGGGGACGCTGCTTATTCAGGGTGAGTAGGTGCACTGCCCTTATGTTTACCATCTCATTTGTTGCAGTGTTGGATTATGTGTGCCTCAAAGTTTGATGTTTGTTACTCATTCCCATTATAATAAAGGTCATCAAATGTCTTTGGGTGTTTGTGTTTTTATTAGGACCATGACAACTGAAGTTTGGGAACAGACGAATCTGTCATGGGACGACCTTGGATGGGTAAAGTTGGGGTGCTGTGTAGGCTGATGAGTAGGTTGGGTTTATGTGGATAGGGAGCGGGGTAGGTAAGAGTTAATTAAGATGGGAGCTAAGGGAGGAAGTGAGGTAAGGCTTAGGGGTGGGCCTTAAGGGGTTGTATAAGGGAAATTGATATGAATAAGCACATTTTGGTGTGATCTTGTTGCCCGCCCAGCCCGCCCATTTTTTGTGATGGCTTGAAGGGCAGAGAAGAGGATCACGATTGACCCTCTTCTGTCCCCCTCAGTAGGATTTGGAATTGAGATGGTGATTGATGGTGGGTGAAATGGAATGGAAATATGGAAATGATGATGAGAGTAAGGTGAGCGTGGACACTGCCGTCAGGATTACTATGATTTGGAATGAAAATACGGAATTGATGATAATATTAAGGTGAGTGGGGATGCTGCCTTCAGGATTATTAGGGTAAGTGCACATGTGGGGGACGATGCTTATTCAGGGTGAGCGTGTGCGCTGCCCTTATGTTTGCTGCCTTATTTGTTGCAGTGTTGGATTATGTGTGCCTCAAAGTTTGATGTTTGTTACTCATTCCCATTACAATAAAGGTCGTCAAATGTTGTTGGGTGTTTGTGTTTTTATTAGGACCATGACAAGTAATGTTTTCAGGACTTTGAAACACTGGAGTGCTATCAGCTTTCTTGCGACCTTGTACTATGCTTTCTCCAAGTCTAGGAATTCCCAGTTGGACTCTTTCCCCATTTCCATCTTCTTTTCCACAATCTAACTCATAGCAAATGTTGAGTCAGTTGTGCTGCATCCTAATCTTAAAAAATCCACTTTTATTTTATTTCATATAAAAGCAAAACTGGTACCTCAGCTTATACCTTTAATAGTTCCATTTCAAGTTAAACACAAACACATCATAAGTTGAATCAGAAACTTCCAATAAAGCAGGTGAGTACTGTATCATCAAACTGCTTCCTGTAGTCAAAAGTTCAGGGTTTGAATCCTTCCACTTCCTTTAGCCTTGTGACACTAAGCTAGTGTCTTAACCACACAATGCTCTTGTATTGCCACTGAAAAGGAACACTTTCTCCAGTGGATTAACCTGGTTAATAAATAGCTAGAATAAAATAATATTTAATCCCCCCCCCACCATTACTTGTGGCTGAATCCAGAATTCTTGAGCCAAAATCTCGATGGGTATTTTGGTCTGTTCCTTGTATAATGCTCTGCTTTCTGGCAAGTTCTTGTGGATTGCAGACACTAAACATGGACAGGCAGTTAAGTTTCACATTCTACATCCATTAGAAAATTGTAATAGTCCAACATTTGTTGTTCTAGCAATTTGCTAAGTATTTAAGATAAATATTTAAAATCTATTAATGAGTTTATTTTGCCTTTTGTGTGTATGTGTTTGTGTGTGTGTGCCTCAGATTCTTGATCTAGAAGCTGAGAGAGCAATGAGACATCAGAATGGATTTTTTTCCTTATATTTTTGATCTTTTCCTTGTATAATCTGTTGCTTTCTGGCAAATGCTGCGGACTGCTGTCACTAAATAATGAGAAATGTGACGTTCAAGCTTCATACTCCTTCATAAAATGTTTGCACTTGCAACACCTACTATACTGTTTTCTAAGCATATAACATCAGTGTTTAAAATCAGTTCCCTGATTTAGGGTATTTGTCTCTTCTTGTGCTAAGGGATAGGGAGGGCATGAGGGCAGAGCATGTTGCACTATATAGTTCTCTCAGCAGTGAGCTGAAATACACTTCTAGGTCATTATTTTTGTATTTGTTCATTCATTCTATTGCAAGCAAACATCTGGCATATACCCAGTCACACAAAGGGCTGTAACTGGTGTGTGTGTGTGTGTGTGTGTGTGTGTGTGTGACACTTTTCATCTAATCACAAAAAGCCTAATACAAATTTAATCTAAACCATGCTTAGTCAAATCATATTACATAAAACTTCATATATAGAAAATACTTCTCCAAAACATTTTTTGCAAGGTGGGGCAATCCCATCCTGCATTCTCCATGTGGGGGGCTTCAACCCTTTACCCCCTTAATTAAATATACTAACTCCACAGTTGCACAAATCCTCACAGAGTAAATTGCTGCTGGCACACAAATACCAGCTTCTAGAAACTGAGATACAACATAACAGCGGACAGTAGCAAGGCACAAATACTGATTAACCATAATTTGTATTGTAATTCTCCTGACCAACAAACCACACCAGCAGTGATTTTCTACAGCACTACATACTTTTCTACCAAATGTGATTCATTCATGTTTTTGATTAATATATTTTAAATTGATTGTGATGCTTTTTTCTTTTCTTTTCTTTTTTTTTTTGTAGATGACGTGTCATACATTTATTTGTATTAATTTGACATTTGTTTATCAAGAAAGTCGAACTTGGGTTCATTGTACCCATTTTCAGCAGCAGTCTTTGGAGAAAAGTTCCAAAACATACATTTCAAAGAAAACAAGTATACAACAAAATAAAATGCATGCATAAGTCATAATACATAATGCATATGCAGGTATGTGAACAAAATCAAATGTCACATACCCATATACACGCACACTTGTATATGAATAAACTGGACATCATGAAGTCTACAATTTTAATGTTAATATTTTAACTGTGAATACATTCTTAGTCTAGCTTGTTGTTTGAAGGCACGTTGGTGTGAAATGCTCAGTGTTTGGGCTACAATAGTTTGTACAATATGAGAATGAATCCCACCAAGTCTTGTAGTTTTAATGGTTGCCAGATGATTTGTCAATACATGTGAGTATAAGCAAAGAAATCTTTACTGTTGCTTATTCTAAGTCTAGCTTCAGTTTGAGAGTTTTTGTTTTACTTAGTAGTCTATTTGCTGTAAAATTTGAAGTGTTTTAAACTGATTAATTATTTTTATTTTCACACTTCTGTTGTATTGTTAGCTACCAACTTGTTACATTGTACCACACTAACAGTTCATCAAGACCATAATACTTGAGCATGACAAGTTTAGTTATTTTCTGTGTTGAGCATATTGCCAGATTTTATTGTTTTTACATATGGAAATATAAATTGCCTTTTGTGAGTTTGGCAATGTATTATGGGTGAATTGTCACCATGTATTTGATATATTTATTTTTTTTTTGGGGGGGGGCTTAAGATGTTCTACATGCCTCACCAACTAGTCACAGTGTCTCAAACTGTGCCTCAACAGAGCCTGTAGGAAGTTTGAGGGGATAAGAAAATAACAAAATAAGTGGTGGAATAGATCCATCCATCCTGCCCTTTAAGAGTGGACTAGAGGATATTTGTAATGTGAGCACAGCCATCCCCATCTTCTTACTACTGCAGAGAAGGGAAGTGATACAGTTTTTAGCCCCATTTGCTAACTTAATAGGCCAATATTCAGACTCGACCAAGAAGCAAAGAAATATCAGTAATAAAATGCAAAGAAAATGAAAGAAGCATTTCATACCAGTAATGCAGCACACAAACTGTATGTAGCATTCTTAAATATTTACACAATGACCATTTCTATGAGATATTTTGCATAGTACCAGCTGAAGTTCATTTTACAGTGGTATTTAGTGCTACCCCACTTAGTAAGCATATTGTGCACTGAGACGATCATACAGAGGGATCTGCATTATGTGCTATAATTTAGATGATTTTCAGGATCATTTTTACTGCACGTATTTATTACAGGGAGAGTTTACCATAATGGTTACGTCATTAGCTCAAATATACAAGGTATAGGGTTTGATTGTGACCTCTGCTTATTGCCTAGGCTTATAATAGTCTGCAGACTGATAGTCTAGTACTTACCTATGGATGATGGTAAGTAGTTCTATGTCACTATGACAATATTTTTATCTAGACTGAAGAAGCTCTGTACATCTAATGCAAATCAGACTGATTGTTCTGGTACATTCTTATACATGTGATCAAATAAAATGGATGTGGATCTACCTGGTTATCAAAATAAACCATCTTCTAAATGCACTGTAGATTGTTTTACACAGTTTGTAGTTCTAATTCTTAAGCCACTATGTATAGTTACCTTACTCTCAGATTTTCTCAAACTATATCAGCTAGAAATTCAATGCGCCTTCATCCTTTATACAATTAGTTTTCAAGGGTTTGTTACTTCTAGAGTAGATGCATTCAGTTTGGAATCTCTCTCTATTGCTCTATGTAATACTGCTACTTTTAGCATGTACTGTTGTATGTTGCCTTTAAGGTGCAAATGGTACTTGAAAATGGTCAATTAACCACTGTTCTTAGCAAGTAAACAAAGTTAAATACATACATACATAAATAAACAGTGGTACATCTGCAAATGGCCTGTTCAGGTCACTGTCCATTAAGGATACAGAAGAACTACCCTGCGATCCTGGGGATATAACCTTGATGCCAAATAAGTATTATAAGTATAATAGTATTAAAATACTTGTCAGGGTTTAACATTGCTACTAACTTCATACTAAAAAAACATACCTGCATGCTTTAATAGGAACAAGATAAGCATTTGCATAGGTCAGAAAGTGTTACGTATTCTAGGAGACTTATTCAAAAAGGCAATAATGCGAAACATAAATATACAATTGGTGCTTTTAAAAATACTTTGCTTGACGATAATGGTATGAAATTCAGTAATGCCTGTGATAAACAGACGAATATTTCTGGAAGAGTTAACATGAAATTGATAGCATTATGTCGTTATACTACTAATACACTGCTCTGCTTCCATGATCAAATGAAAATGCTGGGGTGGGATGGTGTTATTCGTGTTTATTTAAAAGTGGGCAGGATTGAGGTACAAGCACATGCATGGGACAGATTTATTAGTCTATGAGACTTTGAATTAAGTACTATGCAAAACACCACTTTTGCATAATTACATACAATAAGGTGCATGCAGTTATGTACAGTATATCAAATCCATAACAAGTTGATATACTAGGGATACATAGGCTGGCAAACATAGGACCATGTCCCAGTAAAAGGTTGCCAGACACGCTACTGCAACATAAGGGCTAGAGGAGAAAAATGTGCCCATTTTGATCTGTGACTCAGCAAGTCACAAACATTGTTCAGCCGTATGCAAAAACACAAAACAAAACAGAGGGAAGGGGGGGTAAGACAGAGAAGTTTCTCACACCCCATTTCAGTTTTTCACATTGTGAAGGATAGAAGTTTCATGTACTGGATGTGCTGGAAAAATGCTTAGTGGAAGTGAACACCAGGAAGGAGGAGAGGTGAGAAAATAAACTTGAATAATAACAGGGTTTAGACATGAATGCCCCTCCTCTTAATCTGGGCAGAGACATGGAACCAGTATTGATTTCTTTAGGATAAGGGCACTACATGAGAGGGTGAAGGTTTCAAAGAAGCTTGCTTTGAAGACATCATGGGGTTCATAGGTTGGCACTAGGTTTTCAGCCCTGGGACCTATACAAGCCTAGCCATAACAATTCCCTGGCTATTTCTTCCCACACTATTTACTTCCCTGGACCCCTGTCTAGCAGGGTGACTGACGTGAAACCCGGGGTGAATTTCCTTTCTCCCATCCAATCGTCAAGGTTCCTTTTGAAGACGGCCAAAGAGGTACTCTGCTTGACATGTATGGACAGTCTATTCCAGAGTCTGGGGAGTCTCTGGGTCAGGAACCTATCCCTCCAGCATGTTTTGTTTATTGTGATGACAAGGTTTAGATCCCTGGAGCATGTGGCTCTGAGGGATTGGGATTTCTTTAAGTCTAGCATGTCCAACAGCTCTGGGTTTGACATGGCCTTGTATGTTAAGCAGAGATTGCCTCTGAGTAGATGATATGTGACAGAGTATAGCTGGAGTTTTTTAAGGGGGTCAGTGTAGGGCATCTGCGTTAGGCCTGTGATTCTTTTAGTGAGGTATTTCTGTGGCCTTTCCAGTTGTTGCAGATGTCTTGAGAGGTACATACCAAACGGGGCGTTGTATTCTATAATGGGTCTAATGAGGGATGAGTACAGTGGGACAATGACCTCCTTTTTTCTGGATTAAAAGCCCTTAGTGATGAGGTGTGCCACATAGAAGGATTTCCTGACTTTTGTGGCGATGTGGTTATCGAAGGTGAGACCACTGTCCACTTGTGTCCCCAAGTCTCTTATCACACTTTCGGTGTTTAGTGTACTGCCACCTATGTGGTAATTCACGGGTACATGTTTTTTCCCAAAGGGGATAACTATACATTTCTTGGCATTGAGCTTGAGCCCATGGCTCTGGCACCAAGCATCTGTTTCTGTAAGGCCCTTTTGTAGAGTATCCACATCATTTGGGGATTCAATAATGGCTCCCAGTTTGCAGTCATCTGCAAACTTTGTTAGACAGAGTCCCTTACTGTTGGCCTGTACTTCAGAAAAGTAGATTCCAAATAAGAGCGGTCCCAGGACTGAACCCTGAGGTACTCCACTTGTCACTTGTCTGGAACTGGATTTGGAGTCGGCTACTTTTACAGTGCGGGTTCTGTCAGTAAGCCAGTTGACAACCCATTGAGTGACGTAGGGATTAATGCCCAGCTTAGTAAGTCTATCTATGATTCCAGAGTGGAGGATGGTGTAAAAGGCCTTGGCGAGGTCCAGATAGGCTATGTTGACTGCCTTACCCTCATCCACGGCTCTGGAGACTGATTCGACGAAGGCAATTAGGTTCAGGAGAAAAGATCTGCCCTTCACGAATCCAAACTGCGTGGGATCCAGTGTTTCAAGGTTGCCAATGTCTTTGTTTATAAGTTCCATGATAATACATTCCATGGCTTTGCAGAACAGCCTCGTCAGACTGATGGGATGGTAGTTCCCGGGATCCAAGGTGGATCCCCCCTTGTGGAGTGGGATAACTGTAGCTGTGCGCCACTCAGTGGGCATGAAGCCTGAGGTGAGACTATGATTAAACATGACACTTAGGTTAAGTGCCAGTTCATATTGTAGTCCATGTAATACACAGCCCAGGATGTCATCTGGTCCCATGGATGCTATATTCTTAGCTTTGGAGAATGCATTTTTACCTGTGTGGCTGTTATCGTAATTTGGCAATCTTCCAGTATTGAGATGGGCCATTTAAGAGGTGAGAGGGGGGTGAAGTTGGCAGTGAGTTCATCTGCCAGGATATTGGCAATATCCTTGGGATCAGTATATTTAATGCCATTCTGTTGTAGCTCACAGCAGATCTGAGCATTGCCATTTAGATTTTTGACATAGTTATAGAATGTCTTATGGTTGTCTTTGGAATCTTTGGCAATTTTATTTTCATAACTAGCTATGGAGGATTTTATGAGGGATCTCAGCTTCTTACTGAGTCTGGTAAGGGAGTTTTTTGCATCTTGGGATTTTCCTCTTTTCTGCAACAGTTTCTTCCTTTTGTTGTAAAGTTTGTTTATGGAAGGGGACCACCAGATTGGCTTCCTTTTTTTGGAGGAGAGCATCTTGGTTCTATTTGGGATGGCACGATTCATGCATGAGTGAATGTGCTTGTACAGTATCTTAGTGTAGGATTCAGCAGTCGAACTTTCAGTTCCCATCTGCATGGGTGTCATGAAGTTTATCACTTCTGACTTGAGTACCATGAAGTTGGCTTTGGAGAAGTTTTTTATGGAGGTTTCCTTACTGGGGTGGTGGGGATGTGAATGTTAAGGGTGATTAGCTTATGGTCAGACCTGACCAACGAGGGGGTGACCATAGGTGTGGAGCATCGATTTCCCATGTTGGTAATGACCAGGTCTAGGATACTGGAGCCCCTGGTGGGACTATGGATTAGTTGATCCAGGGCAGTTGGAATTTATGAATTCCAAGAACCATTGGGTAAAGGTGTTGGTACATGAGTAGTTTTCCCAGTTAATGGCAGGATAGTTGAAATCACCCAGTATTAGGGTGTTTGGTTGTATCTTAATATTTTCCAGTATGTTTAGAAAGGTGTAGTGAGAATCTTGGGGCATGGTGGGGGGTCTGTAGAAAGCTACAATTTGGACTGCAGTCTTGCCTAGTGTTAGTTGCACCTGGAGAATTTCAGACGCATTGTGTTGAACAACTAGCCTGGTGGTGTGAATATCCTTGGTGAATCTGGACACTCCTCCACCTTTAGTGTTTCGGTCTTGGTTTGGTGGCCAAAAAGTGTGGTAAGAGTTGTAGCTTGGTATTGCAGGGGTGCTCTCTGGAATCTTGAACCAGGTCTCAGTTACTGCACAGATATCGATGTTCTCCATTTTTAGGATTGCCTCCAGAGAGTGCATTTTGAGGTTTAGACTTCTAGCATTGAGTAGCATTACCTTCAGAATTTGCATGCTTGTACCTGTTACTGTGGTGGTTTTTGTCCTTTGAACTTTGCCTAAAAAAGGCACTATAGGGATGGCAAGAGCCTTAGCCAGTAACCTGAATCCTAGGGGTGACAGGTGCAGACCATCTCTGGTAAAGCATTGTGGTCTGTCGATCATGTCATCCCAGGCAGACAGATACTGGATCTCCTTTGAATGACACCAGAAACTTAGCCAATTGTTGAAGTCAATCGTTTTGTCCTTATATTGTGGTATCATTCTGGGTGAAGGCAGGATGCTCAGAGCTAGGGTCATACCTGCTTGGGCCACATAACCCGAGAGCTCTTCCATGTCTCTTTTCATGTAGTCCAGGGAGGTACATCTCAAGTCATTCACTCCAACATGGACAATGACAGAGTCATATCTGTACTTGTTGTGGAGTGACTTGAGTGCATGTGTTATGTGGTGGATCCTTGGCACCCGACAGGCAGCTGACTGTAATTTTTTCCTTGTTCAGCCTGGTGAGTGGGACATTAGTGTGCCTGACTATAGAGTCACCTACGACTAAAGTGTTAGGTACATTGTCTTGCCTTAGGGGCTGTTGCTGGGTGGCACACTGGTGTTGTGAGCTATGTGGCACTTTGGTTGTGATTGGTGTTTGTTTGCATTTCAACTTCGAAGGTCCTTGTTGCTTGCCGGGCAGGTTACAGTTAAGGGCCTCCGCATATGTGAACTTAACGTTGCTATGAGTGGGTGTTGGTTGTGTGGGTTTAGAAGGGCTATGTGTTGCTTGAGGTGTAGTGCGGGTGTTAACCTTGTCCTCTTGACTGTCTAGCACAATCTTGGGTGGAGAGAGCTTTGCTTCCAGTTTGGCTATGTAAGTGCATCTAGGTGACTTTATCATGGTAGAGTTGGCAACCTTTCTAGAAGAAAAGACCGTCAACCGTTAAATCTATCTATCGATATCCAACCATATCATCTGGCCACATAATGGCATATAATAATTATTCGACAGACTGAAATAAAATAATAAAGATATTTAATTTTCAGATATGGCATGACTGAAAAATAATTGGGTAAGTGGAACTATTCCCTTGAAGGTTCTCCGTGTATGGTGTCTTTATTCTAAAGAGGGATATAAAGGTCATGGTTTGTCCTGTAACAATAATTAGATCTAGCTTTTTCCCAGCTATTAATCTGTTTACTCAGGTGCAATTCTAACAACTGCTAATGTTACACTTTCAACAAAACAAAACCATTACAGATTAAGTTCTGCATATAATAGATTGTTGGCTCACTAACGGATCACTATATATTCCTGCTATTTTAACTGAAAAATCAAAAGTTGTCACATTTTAAAATTTTGAGCTTAAGCTTTTACTCTACCAAGAAAAAGGGCCATGAAAACATCAGGTTGATATCAGACAGAACTCATAGAATACCACTTTACAGACTTCATTTTCTATGCTAAGACACGTAACCACTGGAGTGATCATGCCTGCTTTTCTTTTATTGAAAAAGCTGCTTTGTGGCAGTCTGATTGACTGGAAGTATACAGCTGTGAACATTGTATGAAACCTCTGGGTTTATGTATTCAGTACAGCATGCAGAGCTGCTTTCATAATCTGAAACAAAATCACATCAACAGCTCATATTGCTTTTAAGTTCTATTTGTTTATCAAGTTTTTCAGTATATTCATTTTATTAAAGCTGTCATGTATTTTCCTGTGAGTGAATCTGCAGAGAACAGTCTCTTAACTTATTCATTATTTCATCACAAAACAGAAAAAAACCACTAAACTGAATATCGCAAGCTTTATTGCAGGTGAATACTGATAGCCAAGCTAAACCTGTTATCAACTGAAAATTCAATGAACCTTCACCCTTTATAGAATTAGTTTTCAAGGGTTTGTGAAATTTTATCTGGAGGGGTTTTGATATGCAGGCAGCAGAAACAGACATAAAAGACTGATGACATGCAGTGAATAGAAAATTAAGCAACTGGAGCAATTGCAAAATGCATTTATTTAAATGGAAAAGGGAACACATCACAGATCACGTCAAATCAGATCATTGGCTTCCAGGTCACGGGAAATGACGAAAGGATTAGCTTATCTGCAGGAGATTGGGTTTTAGGAATTCGGATAATTTTCTGTGCATTTCTGTTGTCATTCCTTGGTACCAGATGTTAATTGCAATTTATTCTCTAACAAAATGAAGTCTTACAACACAGTCTGCAAACAATGCACACAGAATTAAAAAAATGAAGACTGCAGAAAAATTGCTTGCTGCTTAAAAAAAAATCTCTCATTCTGTTTCTCTCCCACTCTCTGTCTCACTCTGTTTCACAATATTTGACAGAGGTGTGCAGTGTGTTTTCTTATTTTTAAAATTTGTAGAGTATCACCAATTTACATTTTGGATTACAAATATGAAATTTTACTGCAATTTCTGTAACAATAACACTGGAGTATGCATAAAACTTTTAATTTTATATAATCCTCTGCGTATCTTCCAAAAACTAGAGATAGCTTTATACCTGATAGTAATTTCAAGATGGTCTCCTTTAATGAGGCTTTCCATTTTACCAAATTATCTATTCCTCATGCTGTCCTGAGGCTGTCCTATTTTACATTCAGTTAGTATTTAAGGCTTAAAAAACTAAATAAACCACAAAAGTGTGATCTTTGAATGGTTTCATATGAATAACATTCTAGCAAGGGAAACCCAAATGACATTCCTTAATGGTGTCTTGAGTGAAAGGTACAGAAAAAAAATATACCACAAGCCTCCTCAAACTACTTCTTGCGTTCTGGTGAAGTTTAATGACATTTTCTCAGTTCCAGTTCACAAACATGACCAGTGTCACTTAATTCTCAGCAGTCTCTCTTTCTGCTCACTGACCACACTGCATCCCCTATACTCAGACATAAGTAACACATTACTCTCTATCCACATTTAAGCTATTTTTCTTTGGTTTGTAACTATATTGACAATTCTCTAGGCTTGATTAGTCCTGGTGACTGGTCTTACCAGTAACCTAAATAAAAGTTCTAAACATAAACTCGATTCACCGAATCAATGAACAAAACCATTCAACATATGAAGACCTCACGATTTTCCAGTTAAACAGTATTTAGAAAATATCTCCTCAGCCCAAAACACTAAAATATTTTGTCATGTGGTTACTGATGTGGGGGGGGGGGGGGTTTAGCCATCCAAAACAAAACTTGCACTGCAGCTGACATTTCTAAAGGAAAGAAAAACAACTAGCTTTGTAGCTGATGCTGATGTATATTTTACATTTCTATAAAAAGTGAGATATTCCTGCTAGACTGTGGTTTCTTCAGTTTAATAGTCTGATTTAGTGATGTGGTTTACTGAACTGATCCAATCCCCATAAAAACAGATCTTATCATAATTTCTGATAAGCAACCATGTCTTGCAGTTTGTGGAGACCGTAAAGGCTGTGAGCTGTAGTTCCCGTGTTACAGGGTTTGATTTCCTCAGCCTTCATTTGCCTACTGAATGCACGTTTGCCAGTTAATTAACTAAACATTGCTCCTGGGTCACCCTGAAAAGGCATCGTGCATCTAGTGGGCCTACTTGGTTAACAAATGAGTATTATTATCTGTGTACATTTGTTTTGTGTCTAATTTCTGATATGCTGTAAAGCACCCATGTATTTTCTGTGTATGCGTACTAGATCTCCTATATTGCATAGCCTATAAATTATTGGTCATGTTTAATTGCTGTAGTACTATGGCAGCCCATTAGCCAAGTGAAACAGCACAGTCTTGTAGCATCCTCCTTCCTTATAAGTAAACAGCAGCACCAGCAGACTGATGTCTGAGGGCATTTCATGGGTCAGTGGTGTCAGCAGCAGCTCTCTGACACATATGCCTTAATGGAACAGCAGAGGCACTATCGCCTGGTAATAGCAGCAGTCTAGAGCCTTGCTTCAGGTTAAGCTGGACCAATTAATAATGAAAATGGACACAGTTATTTATTCTTACTATCTGTGTCTGCTGTCTGACAATCAGAAAGCTGTTGATATTGCTGACTCATGGCTTGTGTTAAGAATGGGAACCTGGCTTTGTCTTTATTCGTGGAAATGGTAGAAATGTTCCATCAGTATTACTTTGTACCTGTTGCACTAATTTGGTAGTGCTGCATATGAGCTTGTTGCCAAAAGGTTCTTAACAGTCAAAACTATCTAGAAGCTTAAAAGGGCAACTCTTGTAAAACTTCTATATGTCACTGCCATACTACTGTAAAATTATTGCCCATTTAATGGTGGAAGTCAAAATATAACAGTCCAATCTATTTAACCTTGTGGGTAGTATTATAGGTTATACAATACACATCTCTTAAATTCAGAATCAAAGAGTTTAGGACTCAAAGTGATGTAGTGTGCAAATACATTGCACTTTATGTACCAGTGATGTATATGTGTTACAAAGAATAAGCAATCCACAGTAAAATATGTATAGTATGTAAAATAAAACCAAGTGAATGTGCTACAAGGTGGCATGCCTCCTTCCTTTGCCTGTATGATCATGACAATCTTTCCTGCCTGCACTGTCAAACATTATAGGCGCTATTCAAACTTGGATCATCTGTGCCATAGTCAGGGTGTTCACTCATTGTGCCACCATGTCAAACACTAGAGGCACTATTCAAACTTGGATCACCTCTGCCATAGTCAGGGTGTTCTCCCATTGTGCCACCAGCACAGGCTCAGCTGGGTCCATTTTAACTGAAAATCAAAGTGTTTGAAGTCCTTTCAAGACAAAACCTTCAGAAGCCTGTGAAAGCATATCCCAATGTGTCAGCAGCCTAGTAGTAGATACTGTGAGCAAATGCACATTGAGAAAATCTGCGGAACTCATACTGCTTCCTGACATGCCCTGGAATGCACAGGTGTGCCAAAGGTGCTTGATGCTCTCAGATACACAAATATAGCAAGTGATGACCCATCAGCTCAGAAGTAAATTAATATGTAAGTTTTCATTCTGTCATGATCTGAACTAGTATGAGTTAAGCTCTGGAGATGGTGCTATTAGCTATTATGCATCAATATATGTCATCCTAAGAGTGAATATTTTGCTCACATATGGCACATGGACCATCCCTATTCACATTGATTATGATCCCCAGTGGACTTTCTTCTGTTATTCATGAGTATACTACAGACAGGATACTCAGTGACATTATGGCAGAAGGGTCTCAGCTAAAAACTTCAGAAGGGGTACAAAGTGTACAACAGATGTGACTATCCCAGATTAGTCTTTCCCACATTACACAGGTGATGCTAAACACTGTTTCATGACACCACTATGCCATCCAGAGTGTCACCGAAGGGAAGGTACAATAAGATACTGAAGAAAAACTTGAGAGTGTTTGTTATGATGACTGAGGTGTTTTATGGTGCCTAGAATAATAGGGTGCATATTTATTGCTTGACAGTGAAACAGCCAGCAAAGCAGTGGAGTGTGCTGCACTACGCAATGCTGCGCATGGTGCTCAAACAGCTGGTGTCAAATCATGCTGCACTACACAATGCTGCGCATGATGCTCAAACAGCAGATCATGCTGCACTATATAATGCTGCGCATGATGCTCAAACAGCTGGTGTCGGATCATGCTACACTAAACAATATTGCGCATTATGCTGAAACAGCTGGTGTCAGATCATGTTGCACTACACAACGCTGCGCATGATGCTCAAACAGCTGGTGTCAGATCATGCTGCACTACACAATGCTGAGCATGATGCTCAAACAGCTGGTGTCAGATCATACTGCACTACACAACGCTGAGCATGATGCTCAAACAGCTGGTGTCAGATCATGCTGCACTACACAACGCTGAGCATGATGCTCAAACAGCTGGTGTCAGATCATGCTGCACTACACAACGCTGCGCATGATGCTCAAACACCTGGTGTCAGAGTGACAATAAATGCACGGAGAGAACAGGAAAGGAATTTCCTATTTCCATGTACCACTCACAACAGGATGGACCTCCTGAAAATAATAGATATTTGACAGGTAGCAACATACAGAAAATGGTCAAACATTGCCATCTGAAGCATGTGAAGAAAACAACCCGAGTCTGTTTTAAGCCTGCTGGTGCATGTGACACATATACTGCAGTGTATACAAATGTATCAGCACAGAGAAAAACTGTGCTTCACATGCCTAATGCATGTGTTACACGTACTGAAGTGTACACAAACATATTTGTGCAGAGAAGAAACTGTGTACAACATGCAGTGACTGCCCACTAACCTACACAACTGTGTCCTGGCAGCATGCCCCACTGACCCAGACTCCATGGGCTGCATCATTTAAAGCTCCCAATGGGTTTCACACAAGCAATGAGCTAATACCACCTTCCTCTCCCAAGTATGGCTGAACCATATGTTTCTTGCTGCCATCCTGCTGCCTCGCACCTTCCAGGTATCATGCATTGCAAATGAACACAGGCCGGAGGGAAACGTTTTACAGCTAAGGAACTAGCTAGAGAGATTTGTATGTCATCTGTTATACAGCTCCTTCTGAGAATTTTGCAAAAATATGGACCTCTTTTGCAGGTAAATTACATCTATCCTGTCTGTTACTTATTAAGCATACAGGCATCCTGACATGCAATCTATGACAGCATTGAAATGACTCTCAGAACTGAAGAAATATATCTGCAGACTCATATAAGTATATTTGATTTTTAAGTATTTCTCTATTTGGAAGTTTGATAAAAGACTGAAAAGCTGTGGTATACAAGTGGTAAAACAAGGGGACAGGCTATTAAGTGAAAATGATATGACCTTATCAAAGCTGTAGATGTATGCAAATCAAGTGAAATTACTAGTCCAGGGATGAAATATAAAACTATTCAATGAGAAAAATGAATGTTAATAATATAAATATATGTCAACTAATGAGCAATATTATATAGAAAGGCAGACTGTACTGAAATAAAAAACAATTCAATAAAAAAATGAATTTGGATATAATAAATGCATGTCAAATAATGATGGTATATAAAGACAGGATGTTCTGTAAAGGTAATTCATATGAAGAAAGATCCATGTAAGGATTCAACATAGAGGCTAGACTGTTGTTATTATTACTTTGCCATGTTAGTCTTTACTATTTCTTGCCAAGTCTAACCTGCTGAAACTAAAATGGAGGTAATAACTACAACGGTAGGTATGTGTTTTTCTTGGAATACTTAGTCTTCTTTTTCCAAAGTAATCACTTTTTCTTGTTCTTAGATCCCAGCATATTTTTTATCCAGAACCCATTTCTCAGTTTTACATCTGAGAAGACTCATAAAAAAGAAAGTGTGTCAGCTCAATGCCCTGTGAGCCTTCTGGATAGACAGGTTACCCTCACTGTAATTTGCTGAATCCTGTTGCATTATTATAAAGATATTACAATATACTATTTTGGCAATATCCATTAGCAGACCAGAAACTCAGCTACAGCTAGTTGTAAATTCACTGCTGACAGACATGCATATCATAGGCCAATTAAATAAGTAGCCTTTTTCTAGGTCTCATATTTGTCATTGAAGCATTGATGGTTCAGCCATATCCACTGGCAATATTCATGTCAAAATGTAGGTTGTCGCTTTGCTGGCGATAATTATCTTTGTGTCCTTGACTTTCAGATATATCCAGACCATATTGTCATATAACCTGTATCAATGTGGCCTCCTCATGAGTCTTACTCTGTTATTTGAGAGCACCTTCTTTGATACTGTCACCTTTGAATGCATCCACAGTGCCACACGTATACATTTTACATAACTTTACAAAATTAACTTAGCGGTATGCTTATGTTTATCCATGATCTTCAGTGTGGAATATGTACACATGTTCATGCATAGCAGGAAACAGTGTACAGCAGCAGATGACCTGCAAAGGACCTCTGACTGACTGCATTGTCAGGGCATTATTATAATCATAGATAATTTTCTTATATCATAATGTGTGTCATTCGCACAGCTGGCATTGCTATAAAACAGGCTTCTACTCTGTTTACATAAAAGAAACAACACTAAACTGCATAAACCAAACACAATGACAATGACCATTTTCACCTATTGTATCCTACATAGAACTACAGAGCTCAGAATTTCGTTGTTGAGAAAAATCGCTATGGTTTCAGAGGCAAAGAGGTCAGCTGCCCTGGGTGCAATGTCTTAGGTGTTTGACTGTAAAATGCTGATGCTGTAGAAGTGTAGCACCATCATTCAGAAAAGAAAGCATAATAAGTGGTCACAGCTGAACAGCTGAGCAGTTTGTTTGTGGTATTTTAACTGAAGCTATCCATTTGCTACATTTTATCCTCAAGTCTGAGAGGACTTTTATTTTTCTTTCTTAGCTTTAATGTTGATGGGCGAGTAAGATCAGGGAGCTCAACAGGGTACTAGATAACCAAGCTATGATTCATAGATTCATAGATTGTTACAAGGCTAATGACCGGGGGGGGTTGCTTTCTAAGCCTAAACAAGTTTTCCTGAATTTAATGATGCCCTGTATCCAAATAGGACCTTTAGGGTCTGATATTTTTAAGCTGCCTCTGTCCATAAGGGACATGGGTGCCAGGCCCAGTGTAAATTTCCTATTCCCCATCCAGTGGTTCTGCTTGGTTATAATTTTATACAACAGTGCGAATATCTAGCACTGCAAAAAATTGATTGCTGCAAACAAATTCTATAAAAAAGAGTCACACAAAATAGTGTACTCTTTTAGACATAGGACACCATGATGTGTATGAGTCATCATTAAACTTGAGTGACATGAATACTTTTTCCTTGTTGCTTGAATGCAAATTTAGCATGTAAGGGTGCTAGCCTTACTTGGGTTTTGCATCAGCAACTATTTTATCTATCCATTCACAAAGTAATAAAAATGTATCTACTACATGTTCAGATATCCTGCATTATTTTATCAAAAATAATTTGTGCATGTAGTGAATGCATGCGACAGAAAACTACACAGGCATATGGACACCATTCAGGAAGTACAGACCGAATGTGCAATGTTACTCTCTAGTCCATGGTCTGCAAGTTGTTTGGTGTAACACAAACAACTGCAACTGGTCTTTCATGAAATGTAGGCGTATTATGAATAGGATGGACTGGCATAGGTCAGAATGTCCAGGGACAAGACAGGATAAACAAACACAACACAACATTTATACAATAATCTAGTCATTACTTAAACCCTAACTAGCAAAAACTTGCATACACAGGCAAAAACAGTCAACAGCGCTAAGCTAAACAAATTGCTTTTGGGAAATTCACAGACATACTACAGAACAACCATGTATATACATGCTTGTGCATGTGCACACACACACACACACACACACACACACACACACACACACACACACACACACACACACACACACACACACACACCACTAAATCTATCACCTTACCTAGCTCTTACTCTAACTTAACTTGTAAACACACACATACATACATCACAAAGCCTTTCCCAATACTTAGCCCTCACTCTAACCAAACCAGAAAGCACTTGCACAGATGCAAAAACATTAATCAGCACTATGCTGAACAAATTTTATTGGCAAACTCACTCACTGTAAAGCATTCAACCCCCCCCCAACTAAATCTATCGTCTCATGTAGCCTTTACTCAAACTCTAATCCATAAACACTCACAAAAATTTTGACTCCAGTCCACTTACCGTACAACCTACTATTTTAACTTCCTGCTTTTCATGAAAATAAAAAGTGTCTTCTGTCTACAAACCACGTGAGCACACTATCTAACAAATTATTCAAGAGTGTCATATACCCACAAAGAAGTATATATATACCTATATAGGCAGACAGAGAGATGTAGATATAGATACACACACATACAGATAGTTATTTGTGCGTGTGTGTGTGTGTGTGTGTGTGTGTGTGTGTGTGTGTGTGTGTGTGTGTGTGTGTGTGTGTGTGTGTGTGTGTGTGTGTATTGCATTAATCAAGCTAGATAGCTAGCTATTTCAAACAAAATCCACATTATGCAACCAAATCAGTGTTCTTCAACTAACCTCATGAAATGCTAAAACAATATTGACCAGGTATGCAGAGGAACACTGTTCATTATCTTAAAGGGTAGTGCTCCATTTTGTTAGTAAATGTGTTGGTTCTAGCGTGATTCAGTTAAATTAAAGCCCTGCTCTCTGAATGCACATTGACAGGCACAGGGTATCACATGCAGAGGTTAGGTGTATACAGATATCAGTGGGTTGTTGCATTTGTTAGCAGTTTGACTAAGGTAAGTGAGATGTAACATGCAAAATGAATGCTTTACAAAATATAGTAATATATAGTATTCAATAGAATAAAGCTATTTTGCTTTCCATTCTTTCTTTCCACACCTGTCAGCTTGCCTGTCTTAAATGCAAAATGCATCATTAAAGGCAGAAGTGGGAAATGCACTATAGGCCATTTGCAAAAAGTTCAGTTTTGAAGGATGAAAGAACTGCAAAGACAGAAACTGTAAGTAAATTCAGTGACCTGTATAGTGTTAGAAAGGGTTTTTGCAACATGATTAAGGGGAAAGCAGATGCACTCTGGTGTGCCTGCTATGTAAGACAGGGACCAAAAGTGTAATAAAATGGATAACAGGCTTGAGACCTCCAAAGATTTGTTGCCCCTGCTGTTCTCATGCCATCCTGCTTTCTGATATTCCTGGTAACTAACAGTTAAGATATGGTGCATAGTGATGCAAACCCTTGCCTCCTCTGTGTCTACTCCACTGACATGGTCAAGGGCAGGTCACCTGTGGAGTTACGATGCTTTACATAATACAACAATGAAAGGTTTGAGCGCTGGTTGCAGTTCTGCTGCTGGGAGTTAGATGACGTCATGTCTGCTGCTGGGAGATAGATGATGTAATGCTGCTTGGCAGAGAGTGGGGTGTGATATGTTACACAGCTTGGGTGCATTGTACATGGCTACAAGATATCCTTGTTTATTATGCAGTGCTTTGGGGAAACCAGATGCTGGAATGACCCAGAAGACATTGTAGGTCTGCAGCTTCAATACCATAAATTTCAGAATAAACTAAATGAAACTCTCAAAGACTGTAATAAACCCATTAAACATATATATATAAAAAAATGATGAACCAAAACCAAGCCACATTTAGAAATGCACTTTTGTTCCTTTACTAACATGGAACATCAGAACACTGATGAAATTGCATGTTAACAATGGAATGAAAGCACTTAATTTCTAAAACTATCTTGATCCATTCATTGTGTGTGCTTTGTTTTTTTTTTTTTTTTTGTTTTTTTTTTGCTATTTTTAACATTTATAAATTTCAGGCTCATGTATGCACTTCCATCTGCAGTTTACACTTTTGTGACTTGTTGACATTGCTGCTGACTGTTATTTGCATACTTATGCATACATGGAGTCTTTCAGAAATGCAGCAGGATATGCCTGTGATCCAGGGCTTTACTGTATAGAATTACTACACAACTGAGTACCATATTTTTGCATGTGCTCTTAGATAATATCCTTTATTCAACAATTCAGTTGCATCAGTCTGTATCCTTCAATGAACACAATCTATAAAGTATTCATAGGCTAAATCAAGGAGAGGGAATACTTTATAGGTTAACAAATATTTATCATTGCTGAATGCTGACTGGCAGAAGTAGGTTTCATTCTTTGGTTACCCTCAACTCCACACTAAGTTGAACAGAGTAAAAAAAAGACCTCTTACTGAATTAAGGACCCCACCACTCACACGCACACACACACACACACACACACACACACACACACACACACACACACACACACACAAAATGGTTTATTTTAAACAGTAAGAACATGCTTGAGCAGCTTGTTGCAGTTACTTTACCACACACAAAGCACTTCAGATTTAAAGTGCTTCAGCTCTAATTACAAACACAGTGTTTGAATTCATAAGCAATCTTCAAAATATTACAGACACAGTGGAATCAAAAAACATGTCTTGTGCTAAACCTGAAATCAGCAGGGATAACCATTTAAAATGTTGAGACTTTCCATACCGAGTCCTGGAATGTGGAGACTGAAAGACTGAAACCCGTGATATATACCACATCTAAGATTGCCACTTTCTTAGAATATTCCCTTTTATCTGAGTCTCTGAGGTGGAAAGGAAAGCACATACCATAAAAAAAAACTTCTCTGCATGACTGAAACACAGAAGACCGGCAAACCAGAAAGAAAGAAAGAGGAGAAGAGAGGTAAAGATTAAGTCAGAGGAGGAGATGTGACTGAAGTGTAGAAAATTGAAGAGGAAGAGTCATAGAAGTTAGCATGTGCAAAACTGGGGGAAATTAGTGTATGCACATGCAGCATGATTCTAAAGATGCAAAAGTTGTAAACCATCTTATTTTGACGGCAAAACCTAGATCTGCTTAGAGTAAGCAGCTTAAAGTGCTGGGAACAAAAGTGCTGAGAGAAGATGCCTGGTGAATTAAATAGCTAACAGTGGAGAGATATACAACATAAGTATTTGGTGCAGTACAGTAAAAGATGAGAGAACAACTCCTTCAGTAACTAGCAGGCGGTTGTCTCGTTTAAGTGGAGGATAATGATGAGTTTTCAGGTAAGCAGCAATTAACGTGATATATTTTAAGAAATACCTGAATGGTTCTGATATGTTGGGAACACCAGTCAGCTCCTACAACTAGTACATGATCGTGTTTTGGCAGAGGGTCACTTTTAGCGTTGCCCCATTCGGTAGCAGGAGTAATTAGTCTAGTCGTTATAAGTGAGTTCACCTGGGACATGGCATCCTTAACAGTGAAGCAAGAGCAGCATGTTTTTATTATAGCTCCAAGGTATTTGTGGGAGAAATGTGCTATTTTGAGTAGCAAACAAATTGTATTCTTTAATCTGGAGGAGTATGACAAAGCAGTTATTGTTAACCAAGTTTACTAGAAGCTTGATCTTTGGAAATCAGTTAAACAGTCTGGTAAAATCAAGGTGTAGACTTCCTAAAAATATGAAATATTTTTAGTATCAGACCTTCTGCATAAACAGCAAACTGTAGCTGACAGACTTCAATGGAATATTGCTATGGAAGAGGGAGAAGTAAAAAGAGACAATGATAGACCCCTGCAGGGCTTCTATGTGTAAACTAGCAAAGGAAGAACATCTAGGACCACAATAAAATCAAATCTGTCTATTAGAGAAATAACTGATTTTTCAAACAATTTAGAGTGGCAGAGATGAGTAACAAGAAGTTAGTTATCAGCCAGATAAAAGATCCATTAAACAATGATAATTTATGCAACCATAAGAAGATCAATATCCATTTTGCTTAAAATTTGAGTACTGAGTCACAGAAGGAAAATTAATGTATTGAATCCAGGTCTGAGACCGTCTTATAAGTTGCAGAGAATATCTTTGCTATGTGTACAACACAGGACCAGTTTGTAAGAGGTAATTCAATAATAAAGCCAGGGTTGTATGTTGGCTGTATGTCATCTACATCTGCAGTAGAATAAGACTGTTATTTTCAGGAAGCAGGATCATTTTTGTTACTCTCCATTTATCTTCCTCATGTCTGCAGCATAACGAGGAACTAATTTTTATGACAGGGAGGCATGGATATAAATGTCAAAGTTTTTCTTTGCAATTGTGAAGCAAAGGATCCTTGCACAGTAACATGATACTGAAATTTCAGTTAAGTATTTAAAGACTGAGGAGACCTTAACCAGGCTTGAAAAAAACAAACAAAACGTAACGAAAGCTTGACTGTAAAAACCTTTACTGATGCTTCCTGGTACCTCGGCCACTGCCTTCAAGGGAATAATTACACACACTTCACAATCTATTTTATGCAAAAAATTAATTAACCCTGATTAACACTTCATCCATTTAAAAGCAAAGAACACCCCACCATTAAAGTGCCAAGTACCTACCCATGGTCAAATAATGTAAAAAATACAAAAAGCTTAAAACAATAAATTCAATACACAGTACAAATAACATTTTACAAAACACAAATATTACACATTAAGACTTACTTCTTGATTTGAACTGCTTGGATATAATATTTTAAAGTTAGCAATAAACTTAGTTTCCATTTACAACAATTTTTGTACATAATCATCTCCATGATTACAATGAGGTTTGGCTAGAACACTAAAGAAAAAGCTGATATCAGATTTATGCTTTTTGTATTTTTATATTATTTGATCATGAGTAGGTACCTGGCACTTTAATGGTGGGGTATTCTGTGCTTTTAAATGGATGAAGTGTTAATTGCGGTTAATTAATTTTTTTTTTGCAAGCTTTGGCTCCATTTTATTTTTTTTTTTGAGACCTTAACCAGACTAACCCTGAACTTGGGTAAGTCTGAAAGAAGGCTTGAGCAAGAAAATTCTTATGCATAGACAGATGATTGGAAAAACATGGCTGGGAATTTAGAAAGGAAGAATGTTTTGAGCAGATTTGCTGTCTAAATTCCAAAGACATGCTTCTGGAGTGTTTCATTTCTGCTGAAAATGGGCTCTGCCCCAGTCAAACTTTCTCAATAAACAAATGTTAAATAAATAAATAAATAAAAATAAATGTATGAAAATATGGCTGAATAGAAGCTGACTACAAGACTACATAATTTGGGTTTATGGTGCCCTAAAAATGCACTACTTTTGTCCAATAAAAATATGATGACATATAAAGTTACTTAGTTCTTGATGTTATGTCTTATTTACTGGAAGCTGTCATTGCAAGAAGGGAATCTAATGGTTTTACATCTGAACCAAGTTTGTTCTCTAGATCTCCTAAGCTGGTTTGGGTTAGCAGAGAGCCAAGGGCATCAACTGCATTTTACCCTTCCCATAAAAGGTAAATAGGACTCTTACTGAAAGTAGCATACCCAGAAAGGAGAAGAGTGCATCACTGACACGTGAGATATCCTTTAGAAGATTGAATGGTATTGCATATTTGAAGTCAGAGAAACACTCTTTTTGAAGAAAATGTAGAGTGCTCAGTTTTAAGAAGGAACAGAAAGCATTGGTCGGGTTACAGAGTGGATGCTGTTGTTAAATATATGTTAGGGATGATAATTAGATTAATATCAAGAAGGGTGTTACAGCAAGTGATTGGACTGTATCTAGGGGCACTAGAAATTATTTAAATGAGGCCTGCAAGTGAAACAGTCTGTGAAAGTTTGCAGTTAAAGGGTCATATCAGCAAATAAAAAAATCATACAGAAAAATGGCATTTAAGTAGAAGACCCGAGAGGGAGTTAAGAAAGATTCAAATGTCAGGGGACAAAAAGGTTTTTGACTGATGGACAGTATGACAGGCAGAACCAGTCATTAATTTGGAGTCATTACAACATGAGCATTAAGAAGAATACAAAGTTAGGAACACTCCCATTTATGATATCAGAACAGCTGATGTGAAAAGGGTTTCTTTATTAAAGGCACAATGGTATCACCCAAGGTTCTAGACAGTCATGCTAAATGTGTTCTAATGCATTGTGCTAATGTAACGTAGACCACATATTAAACCTTACTTCAGAGACAGAATGTCAGGATTAATGACAGAATTCCATCAGTAATACAAGTAATTTGTGTTATGCAGTCCCCAATCAGTTATGAGACAGACTTTCAGTTCTTTTGTAGGGGGCCTGGGTTGAAGAAGAAACAAAAGAGACTACAGTCAGGCTTTTGGATGCCTAAGGTGAATCATGTCAGTGAGGCCATTAGCATCCTTTGGAACAGCACAGGGGAAGCAAGACAGGATAAAGAGTCTGGATAAAGATTGCATTTGATGTCTCCAGACTGATGTGCTAAGTGTTAACTACATATGGCCAAAGACTAGGTTATAATCAATATATATACAATATAGACATGAAAAAGGTTAATGACATTTCTATAAGGTAACACCTTATCCACTGTATATCTTAGAAAACAGGAGTCTTAAATCAGCATAGGCTTTATACATATGGAAGAAAGTGGAGTGAACTTCTCTGGAAAGAATATATCGGGGATCAGAGATGTTATTTGGATTTTTAATAAAAGCAAACAGAAGAGGGTATTAATTGCGGAACAAAGTTTAATTTAGGGTAAGCAAGGCTTATTTAAAATAGCTATAAAGAGGAATTAAAGGTACTTTGCACTGACAGTCCAGGATGATAAGTCTAAGCTTGAAATGCTTGTAGATTAAAAGAGTAGGAAGAAGGGAGGGTTGGGGAAAACCTGGAGAAGGAGAGCATACAGTGTGTGACATACAGTTATATGAAAGGAGCAGAAGTAAGCCAGGAGAGGGATAGAAGAAATAATCAGTTTAATAAATAGATAATGGTGAATTGAAGGGAAGGGAAGAATACAACTATTTCATTATTAGCCCCCACCCTAAGATTAGGCTTCCCTTTCTCACCTCATCAGTATACATTCATCTCTAATTTCTGCTCTTGTACCAAAATATTTGAAAAAAATATATCACCAACCCACTCACTTCTTCAACAAATGCCACTGTCTCACCAAGTGCAATATAGGTTTCACTCAGGTCACAACACCCTCTGCATTTATTTAGCTATAGATAAGGACTTTCTATAAATATAAGATGACCATTTGAGACTGCTGGCCATACTGACCCTATATTGCATAATTATCTTCAATAACTATTTGCTCTCTTTCCTGGTTTCAAAACTACTAAACAAAAAAAAAACACCATCAAGGTGCAATCAGGCAATGTCTTCTCTGAAATAGGAACCTTTGCAGCTGGAGTACAACAAAGCTTAGTTCTGGCCCTAAAATCTTTCTTTATTCATCTGTGACATAGCAGTTGTTTCTATGTCAAAATTATTAGTGCATTTTGCTGAATATACGTTGTTCTTTAGTTCCAGCGATGATCACACATCCTCTGAATATTGCAATGGGTTGATGGGAAAAAACATTTAGTCAGCACTTCCAAAACAACATCTATGTTTTTTGGTACCAATCAAACATTAAAGTACTCTAGCTCTCTACTCCAAAAGATCTATAAAAACACCTTGTCCAAGCAAGTGTAGCAGGTAAATATTAATGTCTTTAGCCATTCCAGAGAACACACTATCAAGAGAGTAGTACAGCTGGAGGATTTGATATTCCATGTCAAACCTACTAGTTCAACATGTAAACAGAGTCCTAAGACTTAACGTCATAATACTTAAACTAAAATATACATGCAATATTACTGATTAAGCTCACTGCACAAAACAAACCTAAATCATACTGCTAGAAATAACTTTTGTAGTTGGCATTATTATCACCATAGAACACCACTGTGATGCCTTTCTCAGAGAAAAATGACTCCTAGTTCAGACAATTGATTTGGTTCTACTCTTGTTATATTTAAAGGTCTACACAGTAAGTATATCCCCCTCTTTGCACACAGATCATTTTTCTACAGTGTTACATCTAGCATGAGTGGCCCTTGTAGGGGGAAGACAATCCTTCATTATGATATTAGGGTTATGGACATGATCCTTCAGTATGACAACAGGTGTATGGGGATGATCATTCATTATGATGTCAGGGGTATGGAGACAATCCTTCATTATTATGTCAGGGGTATGGGGATGATCCTTCGTTATGACATTAGGGGTATGGGGATGATCATTCATTATGACATTAGGGATATGGGGATGATCCTTCATTATGACATTAGGGGTATGGGGATGATCCGTCATTATGATGTTAGGGGTATGGGATGATCCTTCATTATGACGTTAGGGGTATGGGGATGATCCTTCATTATGACATTAGGAGTATGGGGATGATCCTTCATTATGACATTAGGGGTATGGGGATGATCCTTCATTATGACATTAGGAGTATGGAGATGATCCTTCATTATGACATTAGGGGGTATGGGGATGATCCTTCATTATGACATTAGGGGTATGGGGATGATCCTTCATTATGACATTAGGGGTATGGGGATGATCCTTCATTATGACATTAGGGGGTATGGGGATGATCCTTCATTATGACATTAGGGGTATGGGGATGATCCTTCATTATGATGTTAGGGGTATGGGGATTATCCTTCATTATGACGTTAGGGGTATGGGGATTATTCTTCATTATGACGTCAGGGGTATGGAGACAATCCTTCAGTACGACATCACGGGTATGGAGACAATCCTTCATTATGACATTGGGGTAAGGAGTTTCAGAAAAGTTGCTCCTGCTAAATGGAAAAGTAGACGTGCATTTGGCTGACTACACATTATGCAGAAGTAGACCTGCATCCCACTTTATAACTCCATATGTCTGCTACTGCTTTCAAAACAATTGGTGAATGCAGATTCTTGTATACATTTCTATCATTATACTTCAAATAGCTGTGTTTTTCTGTATGTTACAAAAATATTCTGTATCATATCAATGAATACGTCAGCATTAAGACATCAGTACACTCTTTTGTTCACTGAAATGTCTGCCATTTCTGACAATGACTTAGAATGCTCTTACATGCAAATATTTCATGTGTACAGGAGTTTATGTACTTATGATTGAATTGTATTTTATGCATATCTTAGCTTGCATTTTGTTTATATTCTTTTCCCAATGCTCTCTGATTATATCTTTTAATGTTACACTATCTGCATTCAGTTTTATTGTGCTATGAATTTTGCCATGTACTTATTTTGTATATAATATTGTTGAATGAAAGACATTGATGTACTTTCTACTCTTTGAGCTTGTATTGTGGTTGAAAAGGTTCGATAGAACAATCTGCTTAACTGGTGAATAAATAGCAGATGTAATAAATAAATATTTAATAAATAAATATATAATATAGTGCCAAATACACTCTGGCTAAGCTTATAAATGCCCTAGGGCAGATAGCCTAGTATCTACCTATGAACCTATAATAATGCTATCTTAAATACTCCATAAATGTGTGAATTCTGCCTGATAACTAATATTAATTCTCTACAGTTCTATCTTTGTATGTACTGCTCTTGGTTAATATCATAGCCAAAAGAGGCTTCTGCACTAGTCTACTGACGTTAACAAATAAAAATCAATTAATTTATTAGACTCATAAATAAGCAAACAAGTAAATGGTCAGGAATAAGGCAAGCAGGAAGGATAACAGTCCCAAGATGTGAAGTAGGACTTCATTACAGTCATCGTAGTTCTCATCTGAGAGGACCCTTGGTAGCTCTGTGGCTGGGATAAAAATAACAGTGTATGAGACAAGTAGAGCCCCATGTACTGTCACCTATGGGGATTGCTTGAACATTGCAAATCCATGGTGGTTATTTTATTACTAGTTATTTCTTAGACATCATATTGCTGATGGAGGGACAGAAAGTGTTTCTTCACATAGTAAATTGATACAAATGACGAAAATCACTCTTCTCTTTTACAAACAATTTGTGTGGTAAACTATACAAACTCACACCTTGTGCACTAACGATGATATAAGGACAGGCTATGCATAAGAAGGGAGAGCATTTCAAAAGAAGATAAGCAAGAACAAACAAAGGAAGAACTAAACCTGAAGGGAGAAAAGTATGTGTCATGTGACACTGCCAGCCCAGCCATCTGGAATTTTGTAAAAAATTGTCATTTGTGAATATTGATATGATTTATACAGAACTGTATGTTATGTACTGAACTAAAATATAACCACAGCATACCCTGCTGGAACATAGGAGATTAACTTACAAAAATTCAACCTGACTAAAGCAGACATGATTGCAGCTTTAGTCACGCCTGCATCGCAGAACAGGAACCAGGAGGACAATCAGACTGGCCTTGGAGATGTTCAACTCTCAGAAAATGGAGAGCTCAACCTTTCCACAAAGGAGTTAAAAATTGGTCTGGAGTTAAAGAGACATGAGTTGGATGCCAAGCATTTGGAAATAGAAGCAGTGGCGAAACTCAGATGTCTTGAGGCTGAGGAAAATGAGAAACTGCGATGGCTGGAGGCTGAAGAGAAGGAGGGACAGAGGCAACATGAAAAGGAGATGCTGATTCTTCACCAAAGTCATGGAGGTAATGGGGAAGGGAGTAACTGAACCCCAGAAGCAACAATGGTCAGTAAATTTCTTCCACAATTTACAGAGGGGAAATATTGTGATAGTTTCATTCATATGTTTGAGAGGGTATGTAAACAGTATAGTGTTGACCAAGGGCTCTGGGCACAGTTCCTGACCCCCTTACTCCATGGTAAAGCTGTAACTGCCATTTCTAAACTGTCTGATACTGATTTCTCAAATTACAATATTGTAAAAAATGTTTGCTAGAATGTTTTAAATTAACACCCAAAGCTTATAGGAAAACATTTTGTGAACACAGACGCATGGCAGATGAAAGTGTGTGTAAATATATTGCTGAACTAAGCACTTATTTTCATAGGTGGATGAGTGGATGTCAGGTCACCACTTTTGAAGGGCTGGCAGACCTTTTGGTGAGGGAACAAGCCCTTAGCATTTTGCCTGAGGATGTGAGAATCTAGTTAGCTGATAGACAATGCAATAATGCAGATGAGTTGGGGAAGAAGGGAGACCTATACCTACCAAGCAGGGCATCACTGCACAGGAAAGGGACACCCGGTGTTGATCATGGGTCTAAGGGAACCCATGGTGGGCAGCCCAGACTGCTCCAACAGACTCTGCCAGTAACAAGGGAAGTCACTAGTACAGGTACACTTCCAGGACCAAGGGTTAAATGTTTTAAATGCAACCAGTGGGGCCATGTAGCATATAGATGTCCACAGAGCCAAGGTGGGAGAGCAAGTAAGTAGGAATGATAAAATGCTAACAGTAAGTTGTCAAAAGACAACAAGGGTATCAAACTACCACAAGAGGTTATATCCTATATCCTATCTTTGTGGATGGGAAAGAGGCCATTGCTAAAAGAGACACAGCCTCTGACCTAACCATTGTGAAGCCTGCAATGGTTACAAAGGAGCACCACTTACTTGGGAAGTCTACTCCAGTCAGAGCTTTAGGAGTGACCCCATTCCAGTACCTTTGGCTAGTGTTCAGCTTGACTGGGACAGTGGAAAAGGAAGCAAGCAAGTAGGTGTGTTTGAGGATTATCCATGCAGATGTCCTGATAGGGAATGATTTTGATAATGCAGTACCATTTGTGCATGCAGTTACATGCAGTCAAGCTTGGAGACAAGCATTTGGGTCTGGTAGCCTGGGGGAGAGCCAGACAGATCACACACTTGCAGCCAGGACTGATGAGGTGGTTACTTCAGGGAGGGAACTACCCTGTAGCAGTGAAAATGAAGGTGAGCCACAGCTGTTTGTGGGTACTGATGTTCCCTTGGACAGAGTGACTGCAAGGGCAGAGGTGAGTAGTAGTACCCAGGCTGACAGTGAGGCACTGCTGTCAGAGAATACCAGACTTCCTGTGGAAGGGGAGCTGGGAAGGGTTACAAAGGGAAAATTGAGACAGGCTCAGCTCTCAGACCCTACATTACAAGACCTGAGGGAGGTAGCTGTTGAGGCACCTGATTCTCAAGGGTAGGGGGAATCTGTATACTGGGACAAAGAGTTCCTGTAAAGAGAGTGGACCCCTGAGGGAGGGTTAGAGGGTGAGAGAATAAAGCAGTTGGTATTGCCCAGAGCCTATTGTCTGGCACTTCTAGTCATAGCCCATGATATTCCCTTTGCAGGTTATATGGGCATAAAACAAAGAGATGTATTATGCAGAACTTCAGGCCTAGGATTTCCAGAGAAATAACAGGGTACTGCAGGACCTGTCAGCAGTGCCCAAAGGTAGGCAAGGCAGGACACAAGGTGAAAGCTCCTTTGATGCCTTTGGCTGTGACTGAGGAGCCATTTCAGAGGGTAGCTATGGATATTGTGGGGCCTCTGAGTACCCCATGTTCCTCAGGGAAAAAGTATATCCTAGTGGTTGTAGATTATGCTACCAGATACCCAGAGGCAGTGGCTCTCTCCTCCATTGAGGCAGGAAAGGTTGGAAATGCTTTGTTAAGAGATTTTCAGCAAGGTAGGTTTCTCAAAAGAAATACTGTCTGACAGAGGTTACAGTTTCATGTCAGAGCTGCTGGCTTGTATGTGGAAGTACTGTGGGGTGAAGTACCTAAAGACCACCCCCTACCATCCCCAGAGTAATGGTCTTGTTGAGAGGTTAAACTCTACACTCAAGATGATGCTACTGGCATTTGCAGACCAGTTTAAGAGGGGGTGGGACAAATATTTGCCCCATCTGTTGTTTGCTTACAGAGATGAGCCCCAAGATCCATACATTTTTCACCCCTTGAGTTATATGGGCATAGGATGAGGGGACCTCTAGATTTGATTTGAGATGAATGGGAGTGTGAATCCCACAAAGAATCTGTTGTGCCATATGTCCTAAACCTCAGGACAAGGCTCAGAGTACTCATGGGCTTGGCCCAGCAGAACCTGGCAGAAGTCCAACAGCAGAAAAAGGTCTGGTATGACAGAAATGCTCGAGTTAGAGAGGATGCTGCAGGGTAGCAAGTAATGGTTCTCATTCCTGTCTGACACAATAAGCTGCAGGCAGCCTGGGAGGGACCCTACAAGGTGGTAAGGAACGTCAGTGATGTTAACTACATGGTAGAACTGCTAGGCAGGAGGCAAGGACATAAATTGCACCATGTTAACATGATGAAACATTACCATGTTAGGAGGACCTTGTGGTGAGTATTTGCAGTGAATGGTAAGAGGAGTCTGAGGAGGATCTGGTGACTGATCTCCTCAATGAGGCTTGCACAGACACCTCAGTGGAAGGGGTAGCAATGTCCCAGAAACTATCCTCTACCCAGGTTTGAGAAATCTAAGCAGTGTTACATGGGTCTGGGGGCATGTTCACTGGAAATCCAGGGTGCACCCACCTGGTGCAGCACCCTGTGGATACAGAACCCCAAAGGCCTATTAAGCAGGCTCCTTATAGGGTGCCTGAGAGTGTCAAACAGACTGTGAGGGAGGAGATACAGGAAAGCTTAGAACTAGGGGTAATTCAGGAGTTCAGCAGTCCCTGGGCCTCCCCAGTGGTGCTGGTACCAAAGAAGGATGGCAGCACCAGGTTTTGTGTGGACTACAAGAAATTAAATAGTCACACAGAGTCAGATGCTTACCCCATGCCTAGGACAGATGAAGCACTAGAGCACCTGGGTGGGGCTAAGTATGTCACCAAAGGTTACTGGCAGGTGCCCTTGACTCCCAGTGTTAGAGAGACATCAGCCTTTGTGACTCCTTTTAGCTTCTATGAGGTCACAAAGATGCCATTTAGGATGAAAAATGCCCCGGTGGCTTTTCAGAGGCTAGTAAATCATATCATAGCAGGAGCTTGAGATTTTTCCTTGCTTACCTAGATGATATTGCCATCTACAGCCCTTCCTGGCAAGAGCACCTTCAGTATGTCAGGGAGGTGCTGAGCAAACTTCAGAGGGCAGGGTTGAACATTAAGCCCAGAAAGTGTCAGGTGGGTATGGCGGAGGTCTCCTGCCTGGGACATAGAGTGGAGAGTGGTAAGATCAGGCCAGAACCTGCCAAAGTGGAAGCCATTCAGGCATGGTCTAGCCTTGTTACCAAAAAAGCAGGTGAGGGCATTCTTAGGGACAGCAGGGTACTACCAGAAAGTCTGTCCTGAATTATAGTACTATAGCTGCTCCCCTCACAGACCTGACAAGGAAAAAACAGGCCACATAAGGTAGTGTGGACCCCAGCATGTCAGCAGGCATTCCAGAATCAGTATGGAAGGAAATTCACTCTAGTTACAGACCACAATCCCTTAACATGGCTAGATCTAGCCAGCCAGCAAAGTGCTAAGTTACTTAGGTGTAGCCTAGGGTTGCAAGCATATGATATGACAGTGCAGCACCACAGTGGGATTAGCAATGCCAATGCAGATGGGCTCTCAAGACAGGGAATGGTGTAAGGTATTCCCAGAAAGGCTCAACTCTCAAGCAACATTTATCAAGGGTCACTTGAAAAGCTAGCTTTAGTTTTGTTTTTTTTTTTTGGGGGGGGGGGTTGTGACACTGCCAGCCCAGCTATCTGGAATTTTGTAAATAATTCTATGTCATTTGTGAACATTTATATGATTTATACAGAACTGTATGTTGTGTACTGAGCTTCAAGAATGCAACCACAGCATACCCTGCTGGAACACAGAAGATTAACTTACAAAACTTCAAGAAAATAAGTTGAAATTAAGTACTTTATGACGTGCTATAAAAGTTAATGCGGCAAGGAGACAGGATGTCTGGAGCTAGAAGTTTCTTTCTATCATCCTGGAGAAAAGTAATTACTAGGTATAAAGTGTAAACTGTTGTGCTGCTTTATGACTTCCTAGCAGCTGCACATCTGAGAGATATGTATTTTTAACACAAAGATGTTAGTTTCTATTAGCCTGGAAAGTGAAGGCAGGTGACAAAAAGTGATGTCATCCAGGCTAACCCAGCAGTAATGTCTGATATTAATTTAAGAACTTTCTCAGAGAGAGACTGGGCATTTTGTATTTTGTCTTTGATCTGGAAATATCCATCATCAGCACTTCTGCCTGTGTGTTATCTGTAAGGAAGACTTAGGGCATAGTATTGCTCTTAGATATAGATAGGAATATAGTAAAGATTAGTTTAGATGTTTTCCTTATTTAATTGAGACTGTCCTGCACTGTTGTTTTAAAATATGTCCTGTGATTTTGAACTCTGAAGTAACCATGTTAATTGAGTATTGTCTTGTTTTTTTATTATTTATTATAAAATATATTTAAATCTGTGTATCTAATGTCTGTGAGACATATTTAAGCTCTTAGGTTACTTGCATATGTATTTGGTGACATTGTACAGGCCACTCCTCATACCCTGGAGCTTGGCCAAAAACTACCATTTGGATAATAGCAACATTACACAGCAGGATCAGTCACCCTTTGTAAGGGCCTTATAGTAGTTGATAAGTAGGGGTTAGTGGCAGTCATAACTACCTTATAGTCTGGGCAGAAGGGGGCATAGTTAGTAAACCTGTGCCAGCCTTCCCCAAGTGTGTGTGTTTGTGTCTGTATATAAATTAAATCTCAGTGTCTGTGTGTCAGCTACTTGGGTAGGCACACAAAGCACTGGTGGACAGAGAGGGTGCTGGAGGTCTTGAATTGACCACTCAGCTGAGATCTTAACCCTATAGCTGTGTCAGTGGGGTGTCTTATTGAGGATCTGGAGAAAGAGGCAGAAACCTGCTACAGACTGACTGTGATCTTTGTGTGCTCTTAAGGGAAATTGTACTTTACTGTGTGTGTACTTGTCATCCTCCCATTGTGTACATCCCTCACTGTTGCCAGTGGTCAGGGTTGAGGCTGCTTGATTACTGGGCCAGTGCAGGGATGTCACATGTCACTTTAAAAACATTGTTAGGATTATTGGGATTGGTTACATAGTATGATTCTCTGACATTCAGAGAGCAGAAAACACAGGTAGAAACAAGTTGAAAATGTTTCTTTATCTTCTTACAACCAGATGCAACACCTCTAAAACTTGTGGTTCAGTCTAAATAGCCATTCATTTTTCTACATTTGTTACAGGTAACTGTACAGTAACATAAGTATAATACATATCTAACAGATCCTGAAATGGTAGATCCTCAGAACTTTCATAGAGTAATTATGAAAGGATCAAAGAATCATAGGATCATGGGAATTAGTCATGAGACTATATGCATCTTGCCAATAACCATCTTTATCATATACTTCCTATTTCTGCAAGGGAAAGCTGGTCAGGCTTGGAATGAATTTACAAATACCTGTCTAATTATCAAAGTTTGTCTTTTAGTTTCAGGGACTCACAGGTAAGTACTAGGTAATCCGTTTGTGGACCATTGTAAACCTAGCCAATAACCTATATTCAAAATTTCCTCCAGTCCCAAGGTAGGTAAAAAAGTTATACCAGAGGTGAATTTGAGACACAATTATCCTTGAAAGTGGAAAGACCACTACGCTACTTGACATGTAAAGGATGTCTGTTCCAAAAGTGGGGGATACAGTGGGATATGAATATATCAGTCTTGAAGGATGAAAGGGTGCCAGTCTGTTTAATATGCCAGGAAACTTTGTTCCAAAGGTTGGGAAAATTATGAATAATATACATGTCCATCCAATGTTTTTTAATTAAGGGCTGGTGGGAATTTAATTCCTTAGTTTAAGTATTTGTGGAGCTATTTTTCTTGCTGAGAAGCAAAAGATCAAGGCGGATGGGGTCTTTCTTGGCATGGAATAAAAGGTACAGATTACCACAGAGAAGTCTATACAAGACTGAGTATAGGGCAAGGCATCAAGGGTACCTTGGTTGTCAAGGGACATTAGACCATAATCTTTTTCTAGGAACATCTTGGGTCTTTTTAGTGAATAAATGTGTCAAGATAGATGCATACAGGGGATGGCATTGTATCCAATAACTGGTCTGATCAGCACTGAGTACAGTGAAATAATTAATTACTTATCAGCATGAGATGACTTTAGAAATTAGCTGTGCTAGATACAAGGATTTCCTAACTATTCAGATTACATTAATGTCAAGGAAGATGTACTTGTCAAGCACATTGCCACGATCTCTGACAATCATGTCTCTCTAAAGTGGGGTACGGCTTATGTTGTTAGTTGTAGATGAGAATTGTTTACAAAAAAGGGACAATACTGCACATTTTTGTATTCAGTTTAAGCCCTTTTACAGTACACCTTTGGCTTGTAAGAATTAGTTCATGTTCTACATATTTTTTTGTCCAAAGAAATAGAAGAATGACACACAACTTACAATCGCTGGCAAACTTAGATAACCATAGCTTAGATTTGATGTTTAGAAGTCTGAGAAGTTTATTACAAAAAGAAGGTTCTCCATGCACCAAGCTCTGAGGTATGCCACTTGTTACTTTTTTGCATTTCGAGGGGACTCCCACCACCTTGATTACATGGGTTCTATCATTCAACCAACCAGTTAAATATCTACCTCACTTCATGGTGGCCCATATCTAGATCTCTTACTGTATTTAAAATACTAGTATTGTGGATGGTAGTAAATACTTTGGACAGATCCAAATAGGCTTTGTGGACAGAATGACCACTAACATCTTCCACCATGATTTCCTGAAGCAGTAAAATGAGTGAGACCTACCTTTCACAAAACCAAATGAATAAGGGTATAGATGAATGAGTTTTTTAATTCCATAGTTAATGTAGTCAGATTTCATGTTTTCTGTGGCTTTATAAATTAAACTAAGTAGATTGATGGATCTGTAGTTCTTAGGGTCTGTGGCAGTGTTCCATTTATAAATGGATGTCACAACAGCCATTCTGATACACCTTAGCATGGCTTATCACAACATCCATTCTCAGTACTTTTGTGACATACCTGTGACTAAACCTAAGTTTAGTATGTTCAGGAGGGTATCCACAAGAGCATGTATATTAGACAAATAAGTACATAGTCTGGACTCATGTTTTTTTGAAGGTGTTAAAGACTATAAAACTGGGGAGGTAGACACATATGGATTCATCAAGACACATACTAAATCTGTCTGCAAATATATTAATTATATCTTCAGAATACGAGTAAGTAATCCCATTTGGGATTAGTTCAGAACACTGCAAGGTACCATTTCTTAGTTGTCTGATGTAATCAAAGAAGTATTTATAGTATCTTTATCTCTGGATGTTAGCTTTTATTAATGTCTTGCTTTAATCATCTTCTTAATGGTCACCTTTAGCTCCTTGCTGATCGTTTTGATGATGTCTCCTGTCGAGAAAGATTTAATTTTGTTATTCGACTTTAGAAGATTTGCTTTTGTTACAAACCTTGTTAATGTTAGTGGAACACAGAGGTGTTTGATCTGTTAAATTTTGCTGGAAGCCATACAACTCCCTTGTATAATTATGGTGAAATAAGGTAATAAGGGCATTTTCCTGTTTGAAACCAATGCATCCCAAATTATTCAGTGCTGTGGGTACTGATGCTCCAAAGGAGAAGGTAACTAATTTTTTATCAGATTTAACAAGGGATAGAGAAAATGTAGGAGTCAATGTAGCAAGTGTTGGGCAGAACAAGATGTGGGATTTTTTGCCTCCTACAATTCATCCAAGGCACTGTTTATTTTTTAAATGCAGAAACCTTTAGGCATAATCAATGTTTGAACTATAGTTGTATCAGTCTAGTGATGGGTGTTTATATCAGTATTTTGTATCACAAGAACATCAGAGAGAATATTTAGTAATCCTTCCCATGGGTCAACTAGGGACACAGAAGGAGTCTTATAGTAAGCTCTAAACTCCTAATTAGTTTTGTTTAGAGTGATCTGGAGTTATGAGTTTAATTTGTAGGTCTTAGGAAATCTGCCCAGATGTGATATGGTTTATAACAGATATGAAGATGACCCTGCAGTTTCCCACAGCCTTGAATTTATGGTAAAAGCTAAACCCAGGTAATGAGGGAATACTCCTTTTATGATCAAATCAAGTTTCAGTTACAGCACAGAAATGGATATATTCAAGTTGCAGGAGAACCTTTAGATCAGGCAATTTGTTTTTGAGATTTCTGTCATTGATAAGGGCAGCCTTGACGTAGTTCAAATTTGTACTTGCCATAGTTTTATCTGCTATGCTGTGATGTCCGGAAGACAGATTCCACCTCAAAATAGCATAATGGGAAAGCTAGAGCTTTGCACACTTAGCAGAAGCCATGGAATGAAACGTGTAGGTTATTAGTTGGAGAGCAGATTGGTCTGTCTATCCCCTCATTCCAAACAGTTACATCTTGTCTTCATCATAGAATGACACCAACTACTTATCCAATTATTGAGGAGACTTCTTATTTTATCTGTGTATTTAGGCCTCATTCTGGGTGAAGGTAGGTGTGTCAGAGTCTTTCCTGCTTTTCACATATACATGGCAAGATCTATTAAATCTCTCTTTATTTCTTTCAGAGTTCAGCATTGCAAGTCACTAACACCGATGTAGACTTCCACTAGGTCATCTTTATCTTTGTTATCCTGGCACCACAGAGAGAGAAAGAGAGACAGTTAACAGTTACTGTTGTCATCCAGCCTTTTAAGGATCAGTATGCTTAACAATGGAGTCACTGCTTATAAGAACATTTCTATGTGGACTCATGAACTAAGAGGCAACAGATAGTTTACAGGCAACAGCATGGTGATGCATATCCCTTTGTGAGGGTAGTAATGTTGAGTTTGTACATTTATGATGAGACTTATTATTTATATTTCTAGGAGGCTTGGCAAATGTCATCTGCATTAAAGCATTGCCTTGTTTCCTTGCACTCAGAGGTGGGAGGGCAGGAGGGAGGAACCCCACAAAGACATAGGGAAAAATCTGCAAACAACATACAGACATTGGCTGGAGGTCAGCATCAAACCTTGTACCCTGCTTATGGACAGCAAAGACCATAACAATATGGCAGCTATCTTCTCTATGGGGATGAAAAACTTGGTGGCTAATAGCCCTTCTGTAAAGCACCAGACTATTTTACTCACGAAATTATTATTTTTTTCTTTGTGTGATAATCAGATTCAGCTTTAGTCAGCAACCTTGAAGTAACTGATTGTTAGGAGTCAATCTGTCTCATCTCAGAGATATATCATATGACACAATAATATATAAAGATGGGGAAGTGGGTAAGCATTTTCTCCATTGTAGTCTGTTCTTTCAAAGTCTTGAAGCAATCCATCTTCATTAATATTTGTTCTGCAGAAGTATTTCTAATTTGCACCAGAATATCTGTGAAGAATACTGTACTACTGAAAAGTTCTGCAGAAATTCAGGATACTAGTTTACTACCATTAAATGTAGCCGAAGTTTTCAATGTTCTGAGACTTAGATGTCTGCAGCAGCTGTTACCTTCTTTCTTATCATACAGGTGGCTGGACTTTCTAAGAACAAAGACACCCACGACAACTGGTATGTAGTCATCACATGTGCTTTCCAGTGCTATCACAGGTCATCCACAATCATCATAAATGTCCTTCCCATTGATGCTCATTGAAACTCTTTACTCTTTAGGCCTTACTAATTGGTTTTCTAACTAGGAGGGGAGAGTTAGATTTGGCTTTAGCAGGAAACTTTATTACAAATGCAATGGATATCATGTTACCATCCTGAAACTATATAATAAAACAGCATTCATTCATTTAGAAGAGACATCACATGCTAGGTTAAATTGCAAAGCTGAATTTTAGTGGGTAAACACCTTTAGCAGCCTAATCAGCTCCTACCACTTTGTAAATTTATTCTCACTTGTTTCCATCCATTTACACTCTGATTCATTATGAAGCAGCATGCCTGTAAGGGATGAAGTATTGCCGGGAAGTTGAACCACAGAGTAGGAATGTATCAGTCCTGATGAATACAGCCCCAGCGGTGACACATTCTGATGCTTAGATAACAGAAACATAGCCTCTAACATCTGGTGACTTGAATGGATTATGCTTGTAAATCCATTAACATAATGAAATTCTCTCTCCAAAAGATATATACTTGATTGCCTTTGCTGTAAATGATCCCTAGATGACCTAAGCTGTCAATTAACCCCCCCCCCCATCCAACAAAAAGATAACATCATGGAAGCTTAGGGTACTTAGCAATTTAATTGTTGGCAAATGATAGATACAGATGCCACTCCAACAATGTCAGATGTGAACAAATCTTTAAACATTATAACATCTTAGTAGTCTCATCTATTTCTAATTATGAATATGCCAATGCCTTATTTATTTCTGCTAATAGCTTCCTTTTTTGTAGGAGTAAGAAAATATCTTACATTTTTGGCAGGAGATGCTGCAGAATTGTTAATGCTGCCCTTTATTGTACTTTTGAAGTCTCCATGTGTGTTTAGATCATTGCTCTCCCTTTTTTTCAGTACTTGCACTTCTAATGTTTTTAATTACTGCTATTTACTTTACGGAAAACACCTTAACATCTTACATTTAATGTGTTAGTTTTCGTTTTGTGCATTCAACTGTAGTTCAGATTTGGTCTTTAAAGATTTCACCCTTCATCAATACTAACTTCTTATTTGTAGTGTGTTTCTACTCTAGATGGTATCTGCAGCTTCTTTATGGTGTACCACTTCAGATTTATGTATTTTTTCTATTCTCTACCATACAGTGCAGTTAGTCATGCATCACACATACAATTCAGCTTTTTTGTTCATTTTCATAGATCACTGGTAAATTAGTTTTACCAACTCTGTTAAGTTTCTGACTTGTATAAGTCTAGCATTTGATTTATCTAACTGTATGGATCAAAATAACTTATCATATCCTTTCATGAAAGCATTATTAAATCAACTCCTGCATCAAAGTTCTTTCTAATGCAGTGGCGGCTGGTGACTTCAAATCAAAGGGGGGCTGCAGTTGACAGCTGAATGGGTGGGACCAATGGGAAGGGGTGTGGTCAACTAGAAAGGGACGGGCCTATGCTCAAAACCACAACAATTGGAACTTTAATTAAATACACTGCCCTGGGTGCCAAACTGTCATTATGAGAGTCTAATTAAGACAAAATGAAGTGTAGAAGAAAAAAAGTATTTCAATACATTGGCTACATGACAGCTTACTTAATATCTAGATGGAAACAAAAAGGTTGTGAGACATGAAAAAATAAATTACTTTTTAAATACATTACTGGAATGCCATTCAAACTCAAATATAAGAAAAACAAGCAGCACACAACTCGAACCACTTCTCCTTGCACTGCAGTTCTAATTATAATTTATATTCAGCTTTATAAAAGTATCAAGTAACATATTGAAGGTAGCAATCTCTGTGATACCCCCACTTGTAAAAATATTTCTTATCCAAAAAATACCTGCTGCCTCACAACTATCTACTTGTTTCATGGAGAAAACATGATCAAAGTAAAAAATGAACAGCAAACAAGAAACAAGCTCAAGATAAATTGCTTAAAGAATTACTGCACAGGTTATGGACCTCACAATAGATTGGCATTCTGTTTAGTTTACAGATAAAGCCTGCAAAGATGACTGTAAGTCTCCAACAAATGCAACAAGCTTCTGAAAATACTGTAATCCTGTCCATTATTACAAATACTGTCATATGTATTTCAATACCTAAGGCTTATACATTATCTAGTTATGTAATTATTCTCTGCATGGCAACAATGAAAAGGCTTTCAGTGTTCGTAATTCTTTAATAGTATGCTTACTTGCATCTTACAATCTCAGACAAGCTTACCTGATGGTCATTAAAGCATTGCTACTAAAACACAGGACAACAGGCATTGAGACAGTATGCATTTTCTGAATAATAAGAAGCATAAATCAACAGTATAAAATTTGACAGAAAACCAGAACATTCTGCAAAATCATGGACGGATGAAAAACCACTTCTGTCTACCTTGGATGGGGAGATACTCTGCACACTTTCACTGCTTAACTGCTCCTTTCCTTGCTTGGACACATCCAGAGTCACTACATGGGGGAGTGGGGTGCAACAAGTATGTCACAATCTGAAATATCTCCGGCTGACGGTGATGGCCCTGACACATTTGTCATATCTCTCAAACTCAGAGCAAGACATCTGGACAAAGCCATACATAGAAGTGGGACAAAGGCCCAAAAATAAGGACAATTTTTAAATATTGCTCTTATAAATCTAGAAAGATAATAGAATAGTAGGTCTTGCATTAGTATACATTTTCTGAAGTGTATGAAATCTGAAACTCAAATGTCTGTCATTATTTGCTTATACAGTCTTTAATGATTTGCCACTAATTTGCCAGAAAACAACAATTCTGTGAAAAACGCCCCAAAGCTGTAATGCAAAAATATAAAATAGCCACACAATACAGCTGGGAACCTGTCGAAAAAGGGACACTTTTTTAATATTAGTACTGTTAGCTTCAGCAGCTGATAAAATAAGAGAATCTACATGCATTTCTGAAATAAAAGTAATCTACAACTCTGATTATTACAGTTATTTATTAATTAATTGTAAACCCTCTACATTTTCTATCAAAAATTGCCATTTTGCGGAGGGATTATTATGGCGGAGAGCGACATTTTGAGCCAAAATCAGGGACAGTTGAGAGGTTTGGATATGGCTAATTCTATAAAGCAATTTATTTGCACGTACCTCTCAACCTCTTAATGCAGGAAATCTGGACAAGGTCAAACATATGGGGAAATATACAAACAGTACTAAAAATTTCTCTTGTATAAACTTAGTTGATAGAATAACAGGTCTTGCTTTAGCATGCATTTTTCTGAAGGTTATGAAGTCTGAAACTCAATTTATGTCACTATTTAGTGACTTAATTCCTAAATGATTTGCCAGAAAACCACAAATTTTATGAGGAACAAACCAAAAATAAGAAGCAAAAATGTATTCATTCTGCAATAATCTGGACAGTTGAGAGGTATAGTTCAGCTGGGGCTGTCTGTGAGTTTGCTGCCCTTCCCCCCTCACAAAATCATGGTCGAATGGAGCCTACCCCCTGCTGCCATTGCAATGTCCCATTACTTGGCCATTTTGCCCCATTTACCATAAATACTGTAATGTGCATACTGCTTTAGTTCTGCGATGATTTGGATTTCATTTGAAAGTTTTATTTTGCATTTTGCAGCACAAACACTAGTAGATATCTGCTAAACAAAGCAATGCAGTCTCCCAAAGAAAATAGACTTAGCATTAAAACTTCTCTGCCCTTGAAACTCACATTCATTGAAACAGCATTGAAACCCACATTCAAAGAAAATACATTATGCCAGTGGCAGATAAAGATTAACTTTGGGCTGTTTTCAAATCATAGACCCCTTGCACATGAAACATAAATGTGTTCTTTGTTACACCTTCCTGACTGTATTAAATAATATTCCTTGTATAATACAGTACAGTTGTTAGAGGGCGTTTTACATTTATTATTTTGAATATTTTTCCAGTAAACAATGAAACAAAATGCATGCACCAGTAATGACAAAACTGCCCAATTCAAAACATTTCCATCATAAAAGATTACACAAACTTCTACAATCCACCAGTATCAATAAATATGCACAATTTCTGAAGAAGTAAAAGTCATCTAAATAATTCCACATTAAAGAGATGTCTAACTAATGAAGAGGTTGATGCTAGCAAACAACTTTATATTTCATTGTTTCATCTACAAATAAAATGCCTCTTGTCCTTGAGGAATAAATTGCCTATGCTACATTTAAAAAATGTTAACCTAGTAATATTGCAATAGAGAATGGATGGCAAACTCATAACTGGTTCATAGTTACTAGGTATCTTCACCAAAAAGGACTGCAGTATGCACCCCCTTTACAACACAGTACAGTATCAGCAATACATCTATGTATTGTGGGAGTAGAACCCACAGCTTTCTTCATCAAAAGCAAGTAGATTACCTGTTGTGCTATTAACAATGCAAGCAGGCTCAGCATAAGCAGCACTAAACTTCTCTTCCCCTGCAGCTCTCAGCTTCTTGTAAAATCTACTGGACACTCAGCTGTATCTCTCAACTTTGCAGCACAAGAAATCTGGAAAAAGCCAAAATGTATGGGGAGGGGAACAAAAGCCCAAAAAAACGGGACACTTTTTAAACATTGCTTGTATAATCTTGGAAAGTTGCTAGAATAAAATGTTGTGTTACCACCATATATTTCACTGCTAAGGCTTGAACCCAGGACCTTGTGCAAAACAGTCAGAGCAACATACCACTATGCCAAATCAGCTGTTTTGTGAAAGAGAGGAAGACTGAAACATAAATGGCTGCCATTTAGTGAATTCAGTTCTCACCATAGCTGTCAACCTCTTAGCACAAAACACCTGAACAAAGCCAATAATGGGGGAATACATCCCCAAACATATTCAGTGAATTCAGTTCTCACCATAGCTCTCAATCTTAACAAAGCCAATAATGGGGGAATACAGTCCCCAAAATAGGGACAAATTTCAAATATTCATCTTATAAACTTGAAACATTGCTAGAGTAAAAGGTTTTGTGTTACCATGTACTTTCTGAAGAATATGAAGTCTGACATTCAAATGCCTGTCATTTTAATTTATTTAATATTTGTTAACCAGGAAAGTCTGACTTGGAGCAAAAGCCAATTTTCAGCAGAGGCCCAGGGAGAAACACTCTAGACAAATGTCTTTGTAACATGAGACAACACCAGAGCACCCAGAGAAAACCCACACAAACAGAGGGAAGATATGCAGACTCCACACAGAAGGCACCCCAGTCAAGAATACAACCAGAGCACCTCTAGCTGTGGGACAACAATGCTACCACTGCACCATCAACTATTTAATTAATTAAAACTCCAGAAACCACAGATCTATGAGGAACAGAACAGAACCAAAATATGAGACAAAAATCTGCAAAGTTTTCACAAATGGTGGTGGTTAGTGAATGCAGGCTCTTGCTACCTGCACCCAAGATACAGGGTTCAAGCTGCGCTGAAAGAAAAGTAGCAGGACACTGCTGCTTCACAATAAAGTCTTTTAATAAAATCTTAAAAACGATGTAACTTGGATACAAATGAAGTAAAAAAGGTAAGCGCTTTCGGGTTACACCCTTCATCAGACATCAAACACTTCACACACCTTCTTTTTATACAATGATCAACCAATGAATTTCTCCAAAATTAATGAAATGCACGCCTATTCAGAAGTGTAGGTTTTAAAGGAACAACATCATTGAGACCAGGGGGTATGTGTGCCATTAAGTCTATAATCCATTTTGTTTCTTCAAGAGCTGTCTGCAACTTGACATCACCCCCCCGGTTACTCAATCTGACATTAACAATAACTCTAAAGGAAAAACTGTGTGTCGGATGTTTATATACATGCCTGTATAGGGCATTACTATCATCCCTGTTCCGTATACTTCCTAGATGTTGGAGAATTCTTACTTTAAACATATTCGTGGTCATTCCCACGTAAAAACTTGGACATTGGTTACATTCTGCTAAGTAAACCACATTGTTGGTCCTGCAAGTGGCCCTGCCTTTAAAAACAATATTTTTGCCTGTTGCTCTATGTAAAAAATGGACCTCCTTATTGATATGGCTGCATGCTTTACACATGCCACATGGAAGTGTCCCTGCCTCGCTCTTAAAGGGCCTGTTCTCCGAAAAACTTTTTTCTTTACATAGAAGGTCACTCAAATTCCTATTCCTCCTATATTGAAAATGGGGTCTATTATCAATAATCCCCTTTAAATTAATATCACTGGTGAGGATATTCCAATTATTGTTAACAATTTTGCAGATGTCACCAATGTTACTCCCATAAGTGAACATCATCTTTGTACCTCTCAGTGATGGACCTTCCTGCATGTCCTCTGTATGGATCAAATCCTGATGTTTATTAAGCCAGGGTCTATATTTAGTCTGCCTGTGTGTTTTACTGTTGTCTATGACCTTCCTCACCATATTCTTCCTATAGCCTCTCTGCTCAAAATGACCTTCAAGGTTAACTAACTCTTGTTCAAATTGCATGTCTTCAGTATCAATCCTTGAGGCCCGACTCACTTGTCCTTTGACAATGTTGGGAAAGAGATGGCGGGGATGCATGCTGTCATATGACAGCAAGGTATTTCTCCAACAGTCTTTCTTGTATAGACTAGAGGAAAAGCCATCATGTGTCTGTGTTACCCTCACGTCTAAAAAATCTATACTGTGTTGGGAAGTTTTGGCTGTAAACTTGAGAAAGCTGGTTGTAGTATGTAGATGGGACAGAACTCTATCAAATGTATCAAGGTCTCCATTCCAAAGAATAAAAATATCATCTACAAATCTTACATACATCAAAATACAACTCTTCCAAACTTCATTATCCAATATGTTTGCAGTTTCCCATTTTGCAAGGACCAAGTTGGCATTTGTATTAGCACAGGGGGTGCCCATGGCAACCCCCTGTGCTTGCCTATACATGGACCCAGCCCCTAGAAAAACATTGTTGTTCAACACAAGTGTAAGTAGATCTTTAACAAGTTCTATTTTGTTATTAATAACTCCCAAATTAGTTAGAAGTTCAGCTACTGAATCAATACCATATTCGTTGTTGATCACTGTAAAAAGACTATTAATGTCCAATGTAACCATAAGAACTTTGTCAACGTTTGCTGGTTTAATAACATTCCCCAAAATCTGTAAAAAAATGTCCTGTGTCTATCAAAATGCTCTTCATTTGTTTAATATATGGTTTTAATAAGAATTCCACCCAAATAGACACATTTTCAGTCACCCACCCCTACCTGAAACAATGGGCCTGAGGGGTGGGTCTTGTAAGCTTTTATGTAATTTGGGTAAAGCCTTAAATAAAGGAATCGTTGGTTTTTCTATAAGTAAAAACTGATATGTATCTTCAGTAATACTCAAATTATTCTTCAGAGTGTTCAATTTCTTATGCACTTTATCAATAATATATTTCACAGATAGCGGGTTAATTTCTAGATAAGCTGTGTCATCCTGTAACAAATGTTTAACTTTATTGTTATACCATTCAACATCCATTACAACGATTGCCCCCCCCCCCTTATCCGCCTTTTTTATGACTATTGAGTCATTGTTGGCTAACTCTTTCAGGGCCTTTGTCTGCTCTATAGTTAAATTATGATATTTGGAAAAAAGCCCTTCAGTATAATATTGGGCCAAATCCTTCTCACATGCGCTCATAAAAAGGTGTAATGTGGGTGAAAGCTGTGGTATAAAACCACTAGCCTTCCTGGGTTTCATGCAATCGAGTGTATCATTACCAAACATACATTTTAACATTATACTTCTACAGAACAACATAATGTCCATAGTTACCTCATTATGTGTGCAATTGTTGCTGGGCACAAAGGTTAATCCTTTGTTCAAAATGAACATTTCATCATTGGTTAAAACGTGTGATGATAAATTATAAACAATGTCAGGAGGGAAACCAGGAGTCACTGGAAAGTTCTCCTCCTTTTCCCTGCTTCTCTGTCGTCGCTTTGTGATCTTTTTCTGACCCCTTTTTTCTTGACTGGCGCCGGTAAAAGTTCCAAAAAACGCTTCTGTCCCTGTGTAACCTTGGGACGTGCTCCTGTCCCATCGTCCGCCTCTGCAGTGCCCTGCTCCACAGACGGTATGTTCTCCTCCTCTACCGGCAAAGTAGAGACTCCTGCTGCATTCCTGGACCACTCCCCGGAGGAACAAAGGAGGGCATGGGTAGTGTCAACAGCCAAGGTGGGGCCGTTGGAATGATGAGAATCCCCTGAAACAGTGTCACCACCCTGGGAGTGGCAGGTGGATGGTAAAATCAAGTGAGCTGTGTCTGTTGTAGTTATGCATCGTCCATTGACGACGCCGACATGCTCAATGCATCCCACTGCAGTACGTGCCTCTGCCGGTCGCTCATCACGCTCTCTGAAATCCCTGGGGTGCCGGGGGTTTCTGGGCCAAACAAAAATATTTCCCCTGGTGAAATCCTCATGATCCCTCTTGATTTTGTTCATCTTGTCGAGACGCAATTTCTCGGCATTGTCCTGAAATGTATCACAAGTTTGTTGTAAACGTTGCATGCTTCTGTGATCAGTAAAATCACTCTCTAACTTGCATAAGAGAGTCTGCACCTCCTTATTTAAGCTCTCCATTTCAGGAGCAAAAAAACTGATTAACAATTCCATATATTTATAACTGGTATTGATGTTAAGCGCCTGCCACTTAGCCAGCAACTCCGGATACCGGTCTCCTTGTGCCGGCATACACATGACCCGCATACCTCTAGGTACAATACCATATTCAAGGCAGGCTTCTAAATGAAATTTCTGCCACTGCAGACATTGTAATTTAGTCATTTTGTAGTTCAGATCTTTTAACAAGTCATCAAAGGTCTTATCGACCGGTACGGGTGCTTCACTGTTCTCATTTCTATTTTTGGCTACATTAAAACTAAAATTTAATAGCGGATTTAGCAACGGTGTAAAAAACTTTTTGGACCAATCTCCATTAGTCGGTCTCGAAACCGAAACACCAACTTGGGAGTTATTCAACTCACCCAATGTGTCAGCAGCATGCATGGCTTATAGAATAAATACAACACAAACCAAAACAAATTCTTCTAGCCGTGCTGAAGTCCTGCTTACTCCAATAAAGTGTAGCAACGCTGAAAGAAAAGTAGCAGGACACTGCTGCTTCACAATAAAGTCTTTTAATAAAATCTTAAAAACGATGTAACTTGGATACAAATGAAGTAAAAAAGGTAAGCGCTTTCGGGTTACACCCTTCATCAGACATCAAACACTTCACACACCTTCTTTTTATACAATGATCAACCAATGAATTTCTCCAAAATTAATGAAATGCACGCCTATTCAGAAGTGTAGGTTTTAAAGGAACAACATCATTGAGACCAGGGGGTATGTGTGCCATTAAGTCTATAATCCATTTTGTTTCTTCAAGAGCTGTCTGCAACTTGACATCACCCCCCGGTTACTCAATCTGATATTAACAATAACTCTAAAGGAAAAACTGTGTGTCGGATGTTTATATACATGCCTGTATAGGGCATTACTATCATCATACTTCCTAGATGTTGGAGAATTCTTACTTTAAACATATTCGTGGTCATTCCCACGTAAAAACTTGGACATTGGTTACATTCTGCTAAGTAAACCACATTGTTGGTCCTGCAAGTGGCCCTGCCTTTAAAAACAATATTTTTGCCTGTTGCTCTATGTAAAAAATGGACCTCCTTATTGATTCAGGCCCATGGGCACCCCCTGTGCTAATACATATGCCAACTTGGTCCTTGCAAAATGGGAAACTGCAAACATATTGGATAATGAAGTTTGGAAGAGTTGTATTTTGATGTATGTAAGATTTGTAGATGATATTTTTATTCTTTGGAATGGAGACCTTGATACATTTGATAGATTTCTGTCCCATCTACATACTACAACCAGCTTTCTCAAGTTTACAGCCAAAACTTCCCAACACAGTATAGATTTTTTAGACGTGAGGGTAACACAGACACATGATGGCTTTTCCTCTAGTCTATACAAGAAAGACTGTTGGAAAAATACCTTGCTGTCATATGACAGCATGCATCCCCGCCATCTCTTTCCCAACATTGTCAAAGGACAAATGAGTCGGGCCTCAAGGATTGATACTGAAGACATGCAATTTGAACAAGAGTTAGTTAACCTTGAAGGTCATTTTGAGCAGAGAGGCTATAGGAAGAATATGGTGAGGAAGGTCATAGACAACAGTAAAACACACAGGCAGACTAAATATAGACCCTGGCTTAATAAACATCAGGATTTGATCCATACAGAGGACATGCAGGAAGGTCCATCACTGAGAGGTACAAAGATGATGTTCACTTATGGGAGTAACATTGGTGACATCTGCAAAATTGTTAACAATAATTGGAATATCCTCACCAGTGATATTAATTTAAAGGGGATTATTGATAATAGACCCCATTTTCAATATAGGAGGAATAGGAATTTGAGTGACCTTCTATGTAAAGAAAAAAGTTTTTCGGAGAACAGGCCCTTTAAGAGCGAGGCAGGGACACTTCCATGTTGCATGTGTAAAGCATGCAGCCATATCAATAAGGAGGTCCATTTTTTACATAGAGCAACAGGCAAAAATATTGTTTTTAAAGGCAGGGCCACTTGCAGGACCAACAATGTGGTTTACTTAGCAGAATGTAACCAATGTCCAAGTTTTTACGTGGGAATGACCACGAATATGTTTAAAGTAAGAATTCTCCAACATCTAGGAAGTATACGGAACAGGGATGATAGTAATGCCCTATACAGGCATGTATATAAACATCCGACACACAGTTTTTCCTTTAGAGTTATTGTTAATGTCAGATTGAGTAACCGGGGGGTTAATGTCAAGTTGCAGACAGCTCTTGAAGAAACAAAATGGATTATAGACTTAATGGCACACATACCCCCTGGTCTCAATGATGTTGTTCCTTTAAAACCTACACTTCTGAATAGGCGTGCATTTCATTAATTTTGGAGAAATTCATTGGTTGATCATTGTATAAAAAGGTGTGTGAAGTGTTTGATGTCTGATGAAGGGTGTAACCCGAAAGCGCTTACCTTTTTTACTTCATTTGTATCCAAGTTACATCGTTTTTAAGATTTTATTAAAAGACTTTATTGTGAAGCAGCAGTGTCCTGCTACTTTTCTTTCAGCGTTGCTACACTTTTTTGGAGTAAGCAGGACTTCAGCACGGCTAGAAGAATTAGTTTTGGTTTATACAGGGTTCAAGCCTAAGGTATTCTCTAGTGCTTCATGTGAATTCACCCTAGGAATACACAACTCATGATGCTCTGTTGTTAATAAAAGTTTTGCAAAGGGCCAACATTTATCAGTAAAAATCAAAGATCACACTAAATAAAATATGTGGTATAACTTCATAAATGTGGATGCATGAGTTAAATCACTGACAACTGCCATAATAGATGAAGAGGCAATAAACTGTTAAATCTTATCAAAACAATTTATGTAGAGAATGATCTGTGCTGATTTTTTGTCTTGCTTACCATTCATAAAGTATGCATCTGCTCAGAAATGTACAGACCTGTTAACGTAAACAGCTTGTTACACATTTGCATACCCCTTTATCTACTGACCAATTAAAAAAAGAAATTTGTTTTGCAGGCAGTGTCTCTGCTTATATATTTTCATTAACTGATTGACAGTTGCCATCCATTAAAAAATTGCAAGGGTTTTCAGTTTTTAAAAAAAATCTTTTAGAAAGAAAGTGTAGCACAATTGTTTATCTTCTGATAATAAACAGCTATCTGCAATGCTCCCTTTTAAATGGTCATTACACTGGCATTTTTTTGAAGATTTGTAATCCACAGAAGGGTATTATGAATGAAGACCTTATTAAGAAAAGAATTTCCTACTCAGCACCAAAGGAAAATGTAAAAGAAAAACAAGCTCCCATTCTAGCTCTTCTAGATATCTTTCCACATCTGTCAGTCCTATATATGAGACTCCATCTAGCCAAAGCAGTGATTGTGATTCCATCTTAGGTGATGCAGTGGTCTCACAAAGTTGCAGTCACATGATTATAACAGGGCAGCTGACTGCAAGGACCTCAAGTAGCAATTAATGTCGCTCTACATTTTTAAAGAAATATCCTTCATGCGAGATGGACAAAATCAGGCATGTGTAAACCAGCAAAAGACACACAGATATGATTAATATATCAGTAGTGTTTGCAGTGATAAACCACTTCCAAACCAGGTACTCAATGAGCAAAAGGCAAAGTATTTATTCTGCGGAAGATATCAGTCTATTGTAGGATACATAACACACACACACACACACACACACACTCACACACACACACACACACACACACTCACACACACACACACACACACACCACTACCTGTAGTGCTGCTGCTTCTCTGGTCTCTTCATAAGACTCCTCCTGCACCTTCCTGGTCCGCCCATTAGCATCTATGTCCTCCTGCGAGAGCAGGCAAGATATCCAGTCTGCAGATGTTGCAGTCCGGTCCGCTTCCAGTCTGTGCGGTTCTAACCGCATAGTCTTCTGGAACATCTCTGCCTACAGTGTGTTCTAATGGATCCGCTCTGCTGTTTACCCAGTCCGGATCCCTCCACCCATGCATGCACTTCCGGTCGGCTCGAATGCCAAGCAGTCATGCGTGCAGTTCATTCGGGACTTTGGTTTTCAGCTGGGGGGTGCAGTCCTACAGTCCATATGGATGAGCCACTACTGTTCTAATGTTCACAGATGCCACTATTGAAGTAACAAACATGATTTATTGGTCATACTGATACATATAGGGTAGTTCTAAGCATGTCAAGTTACTGTCTTACTTTGATGTGTTTTCTCAGACCCTTTTTCATTTACTACATCCAACATTTTGTACACTTACTCTGATTTACATTATCTTACACCCATTATGCATTCTTACTATTGATCTAAAGCTTGAAAATTATTTTACTATGCTCCTGTTTACTGCATATCTTCAGTATTTCCAGTTCTTTTATTTAAATTTCCACAGAGCACCATACAATAACTACTATAGCCAAGCTGTGCTTGTTTCTTAGCAAAAATACAAGTCTGCCAATGGGACACTGAACACACAACTTGTCATTGTCCTACTGTGACTTTGCCTGTTGTTTCTCTTGATGCAGCTATGTTTAATGCTTGTTAAGAGTGTCAAATCTTCACTACAGCATAGTCTTGTTGCATGTTTTTACACCTTATATAAATGTATCTATCACCCAATACATTTACCTATCCATTTCCAATCTTGAAATACTCAAATAGCTTGCAAAGCTCAGCCAGTTATTCCAGAATGTTTTCACACCCTGATTATTCATCTACAAAACCTGAAGTGCCCTCCAGTATCAAAGGTTTCAGATACCAGTGTGTCAGTAAAAATCTACATAATTTCATTTAGTGCTTCTCAACTAAACTATTAGAAATACTATATATTCTATGGCCCATTCAATTTGTAAACAATGGTACTCTTCTCATCTGGAATGATAATCACAATGTAATGCAGATCCACTTTTTCAGTTTAAGTAGCACACTTTTCTGGCGACAACAAAAGCATTTTTGTAAATAAAATTCTGGATGTATTCACCCACTTTACTGCTTAGTGCTTCCTTTTACCCACAAAACAATGTTCAAGCAAACATTCAAACACCATTGTCAAACATTAGTAAGATTTTTTTTTTTTTGTTTTACCCACCTCCTAAACCACATTTCTAATCTTAATCTCTCACAAAACACCCTTACCTGCTTCAGCAGCTACCTCTCTGACAGATAACAGGCTGTGAAATGGAAAACTGGCACCTCAGCCTTCCTTCCTACCCCAACCAGAGTACACCAGGGATCCATACTCGGCCCAGTGCTCTTTAATATTTTTATTAATGATTTCCATGCAGCCATTCCTAACACTAAGACAATACGCAATGACTCAACTTTAGTCTGCTCTCCTACTAACCTTCTCAAGCTCCAAACAAAAACTCAAACTGCCTTCTCAACTACTGAGAACTGGATGCTTCAAAATCACCTTTCCCTGAATGCCAACAAATCTAAAATTCTACTATTCTCTCCCTCAGAATCACTCCCTCTTGACCAAACCTCTTTCAATATTATCAGCCATGCCATCTCCACCATAGAAGTTGTTTCTTTTGCTAAACTTCTTGGGGTTACTATTGATGAACACCTAAAATCCGATACTCATATTCAGCTAAATATTAAGAAAACACATCAGAAACTTGGCATGCTGTACAGAAACTCCCACTTTCTCTCCCCTTCTACAAGACAGACCCTGGCCACTACCTACTTACTACCATCACTGATGCATGGTGCTCCCCTACTAACCGACCTATCTTCCTCTATCTCTTCTAAACTGGAAACTTGTTACAACAAAATCTCAAAATTTGCCACCAAATCCAAATACTCCACCCACCACTGTATACCTCTCCTCCTGCTGCATTGGCTAGAACTTCCCAAATACCTTGACTACCTCCAACTCACTACAGCCCACAAGCTTATTTTTAAACAAACTAAATGCCCAGCACTAACAAACATCTTATCATCATACACCCACACAGAACTCTGATCTGCCCACCAAAATCTAATTTCTGTATACAAACCAAACCGGCCCGCTGGTCAGCTTCTCCTATCCTTTTCCTTAGCCAAAAAATGGAATTCACTCCCTCCGTCTTTAAGAATTTCTGAAAATCTGAACACTTCAAAACCCAAGATCATTCCTACCTCTCCTATAAAGGGAAATGCAATTGCACTCTACCTTCCTAACCTGCTTATTACATGAATCCATTCATCACACATAAGGTACCTTCCACCTTTATCCACCCCTTTTAGGGGATTAATCTTATTTGCTGCCTTCTTACAAATGTTACTTTTACACCATTCACAGATTATTTAAAACCTCAGAACAATTTTACTCTGTACTACTTGTTCTCTAATCTGTAAGTATGTAAATATGTTTTGTATATTTTGCGGTTTTATTTTGCTTAGTTTTCTATATAATATTACAATTTGCTTAACTGGTACTATTTCTACTATGTACTATGGAGCTTTTCTCCCCGGGCCTCCACTGAAAATAGGCTCCTTGAGCCCAGTGGACCTCCTCGGTCATTAAACAGGAAATAAATAAATAAATAATAATAAATAATTTTGTATCAACACAAATTTCTGTAGAGTCTATTCTTGATTTGAAACTCTTACTGATTACTTTGTTATTTAACCAGTGATACAGCTCTTAAATGCATTCAAACAACTGTTTGCCAAGTTAATATGCAATACCTTTTCTCTTTATTTTTAAATAACATTTTACTGCAAAACAAAATGTACCTATTTTTAAACAATTACATGTTCACTACTTCAACATAAGCAAGTATTCAGTAAAATCTGCATATTGTTTTCCCTGTTATTACACAGCTTATAAGTCAAGACATACTGAATGGCCTTTTTATATATGTGCTAAGATTTACTAAATACACCTCTAAATACTCTTGTAGAATGCCACAAATGTAAAAACTAAAATTGATTGTTCATTTTTTATTTTATTAATTAGTTCTCAAAAGTTTCATTTCCTTCAAGATTTGCTCATTAAATTGCATTATTTTCAGTGTGAAATTGACTGTTTATTAACATTAACGGGATCCCTTGTGCTACTATAAAAATCTCTTTGTGTTGTTACTTTTTCTAATCTCAGTTCTTTACAGGTTCATATTTCAATGCAATGTTTGACAGTCAGTAAAGGTTTTAATGTGGACAACAGGTTACAATCCTTTGGCTCAGCTCACCTTTGTACATGTGGTGGCTGTGGCCCCCTGCCTGAGAACGAAAGTTATAATTGGCCCCACTGAGATTTGAGTTTGTGATTCCTGGTTAGGACATTCTAGTCATTCTAACAATTTTAAAATGCTTCTTTCTTATGTTACAAAGGTTTTATATTTTATTTTACAATGTGCATGAAGATATTTTGGGTGTGGACTGCAACAATAACTTAGATTTTTAAAGATTTTAAAGAATACCTCTGCCATTCTTTCTGATAAGACCACAGAGGCCTGAACAATGTGCACTCATTATCTGAATGTTGAATTTTAAAATCAGAGAAAAAGGCAGAAAAGTTGTCTTTTGTGTCTGCACTTAAATTGCATAACTGATCTATCAATCTATTTAGAGCTGTTTTCTGAATTACCTTATTCTGTTTCTTCATTTTATTTTCTGTTTTGAGTCAGTTTGTTAGGCTTGTGTAGTGGCCATCTTGGATTTAAGTAGTGGTTGAGCTACGTGAGAGTTATGGTGGTGGTTATAGTCCAGCCCTTCACATTTTTATAGAGGTAATCCATGAAAAGCATTGCTATGTGGTTACTCAGATCATGTTTTTCCAGATGACTACTAAAACATGGAGGCATTTTGTTAAACATGCCACCCTATAGCAAAAGTCTAACCTGCTTAAGACATAATCAACAAAAAAACAGTTAATACACAGATAAGGGAAATTGCATTTGTATATATCAGTAAGATTTATAGGTAAGAATCTTAAAGGACTTAATTTGCATAATAAATGTGTAAATGGCCCTGAACATATGCAGTAAGCAACAATTATCCATAAGAATATGGCATTGTAAGGGGAAGGGAAGAAGCAATATGTACCTTAATACATTTTAAAAGGATGTACAATTATTGACTTTACTTAAAAAAATGTTTTTATTGTATTTTAGGGCTTCTGAATGCATGGACTTACTACTGAAGGGATCTTTGGGGGAAATGATTAATATCGGTGTCAGTTTTGGTGCTTGGGCTTACTTAGACATACTACTGAAGGGACTGGGAGGAATGCTTCATTTTGGTGTTCATGCATACTTGGACTTACTACTAAAAAGGATCTCTGGAGAAAATGTTTCATTTTGGTGCTTGTGCATACTTGGACATACTACTGAAGGTATAACTGGGAAAACTGTTTCATTTTGGTGCTTGTGCATACTTGGACATACTGCTGAAGGTATAACTGGGAAAAATGTTTCATTTTGGTGCTTGTGCATACTTGGACATACTGCTGAAGGTGTAACTGGGAATCAGTGAACTTCCTGTGCGTACATGATCAGATTGCTAAAGTCCTCATTTGGCAAAATAATTTATTTTATGTCATTTTAGGCCTTGTGCATACTTTAACAAACTACTGAAGGAGGTTGCTGGGGGAAATAATGAATCTGCATGTCGGACAAGTGGTTGTGCATACTTGTTCATGGACTGCAGCTCAAATAGCAAAGATGAAGCCGTTCTTTCAACAGTGGAAATGTGTACTGTACAGATATTGGACTATGAATCACAAGAACACTTCAGTTAGCATGCACCCTTTCTAAAACAAAATTCTTATTTGCTTTTCATTATTCTTAAGGCATTTCTCATTAGCATAAATGGCCTCTATGAATCTCACCTTTGCTACGCTTTGTAAACATCAGGGATACCCCTATCACATATGCACAAATGACTATGATTACTGGCCTTAGGATTAAATACTGCAGGGTTTTGGGTAGTTCAGAGCACTTAGGCTTCATATCTCACTTGATTTTCATTGGCTGTTTCATTTTTTTATTTCATACTTACTGCATAGAGCTGCACTGAGTGGTAGTCTTTATAATGCGTGAAAGTAAATTAACTCCTCTTGTATTATTGAAACATACCTTTCCTTAATTCCTTTCTTAAGTTGCTCACTTCTGCTCTGTCTAAACACCTATCACTGGGTTGTGCTAAACTGCAAAGAACTGTAATGAAGTTATCTGCACCAATTGGCTAGAGAAGAACTCAAGATGATCAACTAAGAACTTAGAAACAAAATCAAATTCCTAAAAATTGAGAACTGCCACCCATGCCAAGGATAACAGCAAAACCTTTCTTAGTCATGTTAAAAACCTTAGAAGTTGTACTCAGCTATGTTCTGAGGTAGTACAAAATAACACCACATATTCATTCCCTGATGACATAGCCAACATATATCTGACAAATTCAGTTCAAACTCTACTTCACTGTTTCCATCTATTCCTCTGTAGCAAATTAGTATGCATATGCCACTCCCAATCCTCTTTGAGGAAGTCCTAAGTGCTCTCCAATGATAAGAACACTAGCTCTAACGAACCAGATAATGTGACAGGCTGTCATCTTATCAACACCAAACATTGCCTGGCTGATTTACTATTAAGTCTATTCAGTCTCAGCCCCTCCAATTCATGCCAGATGTATTTAGACATGCTGTAGTCATCCCATTCCACAAAGGGAGACCCACTACTTATCCAGGAAACTAAAGATCCATAAGCCTCACCAACCTTATCACTAAGGCAATGGAATGCATCATAATGGAATTCATTAACAAGGTATAGCCAGCCTTTAAACCCCAGTCCCTAAACAGGTTTAGTTTGCTATACAGAAATCTTGCCTTCTAAACATAGTGGAGTTGTTTGAACAAGTCCTGGGGCATTAGACTCAGGCAAATCAGTTCATACTGTGAACCTTCATCTGCCAAAGCCCTTGATACCATTCCATGTTCTGTCATCATTGACAAGTTAAGCAAACTAAATGTAAACCCCTATGTTACTCACTGAATAGGAAAATGGCTGACCAACAGAACCCAGTCTCTTGGTATGGAAGCGCTCTCAACCAAAATAGTAGTTACTAGTGGAATACCCAAGGAATATGCATGCCAATCATTCCTCTCTATCTACTTCTACAGAATCAAAGCTGGTACCAAAGGCCTGTGGCTGATGAAGTCAGCTGATGACTGCAAGCCAGCAGCTGCCATAACTATCCCAAATAACCAACAGATTCTCCAGGAGGGCTTAACAGACTCTAACAAGTGATACTTAGACCATGGCTGCAGATTAAATGCCACAAAATTCAGCAGTGTTTCCTATGGCAAACCCAAAAACTCCTACTCCTATCACATAGGTAACACCCTCCTTACAAATAACTTGATCATTAGGGACCTGAGCAGTTTCAGTGGTAGTAAACTGTCCTTTGATCACCACATTAGTAATGTTTTAGGAAATTATTTTGTGTAGTCAGACTAATCACCAGGGGTATATCTTCTAAATCCAAGGAAGCCATAATACCTGTCAACTCCTCCCTTATCAGTCTAGTTATAGAATATAATGCCCCCTTTGGTATGTACTCATCTAAGCACATGACATAGGTTGACAGACCTCAGTGTTTCCTTACTAAAATAATCAAAGGAATGGCCACCATAAGCATCCTTGACTGCAATGAAGCACCTTCACTGTTTTCTGTATTAAGTTTTGACCTCTTCTTATTCTACAAAGCCTCAAAGGATCCAGTCCTGTGCAAACAGCTTCACATCCACAAACCAAAACTGAACTTGTCAGTGAAGAGGAGAACGTAAACACTTGCACCACACCACACTCATCACATAGTCCAACTAAACCTATACCACTAAAATCCACACATAGAAACACAAAAAGATTAGCGGAGGCTCTCAATAATAATCTGCCCAAGTAAGAGAGACCTCCAAAGCAGAAATGCAAGCAAACACCACCCCTCAAAACAACCCAAATAACACATAGCCCACAGACTCAGTGTGCCACTAAACCACAGCCCATAAAACAAAACAACATACCCAACACACTAGTCATTGGTGACTCTATAGTCAAGCACACTGATGTCCCACTCTCCAGGCTAAACAAGGAGAAGGTTACTGTCAGCTGCCTGTCGGGTGCCAAGATCCACCACATAACCCATGCACTCAGGTCACTCCACAACAAGTACAAATATGTCTCTGTCATTGTCCATGTTGGTGTGAATGTCCTGAAACATCCCTCCCTGGACTACATGAAAAGAGACATGGAAGAGCTCTCTGATCTTGTAGCCCAGGCAGGTATGACCCTAGCACTGAGTAGCATCCTGCCTTCGCTTGCTGCAGTTGAAACATTTCAAGTTACACAGTATAAAAGAACTAACACTGTTTTTATTAATAAAGTCTGATACTGTCTTTTGTTTTCATTGTTTGTGGTACATTTCTCTCAATTCATAATTACTTGAATGCACCTTGATTGTTTGGCAACAACTTTTTTTTTTCAACAAGCCAAAAAACATCCTGATCTCATTTCAAAGATCAATGTGGAAGACAAATCCAAATCCAGGTTTGCTCTTAAACCAAGAAATAAATGCAAAAATGTAATATACTATTGTTCATTCTTATTATTGTTATTTATGAAAAGCAAACTCTGAAGTGACATCTTACTTGTTAGCAGGAGTTGTGCTTCTAGTGGTTTTCGATTTTTTGTTTGTTAAGACTTATACAATCTTAGCATCATTAAAAAGGTTCCTTAAGATTTGCCACATTGATGTATAAACATTAAGTATTAGCAGAAGACATGAAACAGAAGTGGGGTGTGTGTGTGTGTGTGTGTGTGTGTGTGTGTGTGTGTGTGTGTGTGTGTGTGTGTGTGTGCGCGAAAACTTCAATAAACCTTTTAATGTCTACCTGCTTTCCATCACAGCACTAAAATGCTCATAAAAGTCTTCAGAGATTACCTTCAAAAAATATCACTACAGGAACAATTCAGCTTAACATCGTGTTCCATTTTCTACAAATAGCAAAACTGTCAGTGCTATTTTATAGTCAGTTCTATTAATAAACAGAATGGTTATTATATCTTCATTTCCTGTGTTATATACTCATCGTTTTGAGTTCAGTGTTAAGGTCATGAATGTCAGATAGAAATCACACAGGTGTTAAGAATGTTGTTGTTAATAATAAGTAAGTTCCTTGGCATAAGGACATTGTAGTCCATCTAGTCAGGGTTGGAATGGCGTCATTGGGTATTAGAAAACTAAAATGAGTTGGGTATGGAAAGCTTGCATTAGGTGAACAGTTTGGCACAAAACATTCTGCTTGGCATTTGCCTGGAGATAGATGGGTGAATTGTTTCAGGTTACATGGGTGTCTGACCATTAAAGGAATGTCTGAATTTTAGTGAAGAATGAAGGTGTGTATTCATCCTCATTCTGGGGCCTGAGACAGTAGCATGAATATGCCTTCTAGTTATAAATGGAAGTGTAATAGGTCTGCATAAGAACAAATGATTAAGTCATGTAAGATGACTAGAAGGTAACAAATCTCACACTCCCTACTATCCAGCATGACGTGAGAGTAAAGAATCAGTAAAGGACCTGCCTGACCATGCCATCAGAGTAGGAAAGCTACAAACACAATTCAGTTAAAATAAACTGCATACTTACTAGCAATTTCCCCAATATTTCAGGTAAAAACTCCTCACCAAAGTAGATGGGATAACGGGATACTGGCAATTAAGAGCACATAGTAATATTTGGACAATAACAGTGTGGGGGCAGGAGATGGGATGGAATATCTGAAATATCATGCAGCACATACCTATCCAGTTTCTACAAATTAATGCAATATATTTCCCTTAACTAAGTTCTGGCTTAGTCTTCTCAACAGAATTACTAAGACAGTCTACTTATTTGTTAGAACACAAAAGAACTATTAAACATAAGCAAAATAATGTCTCTGTTCAGCTCTAATGAGCATATGTCAATCCTTATCATTTTTATAAGTAACAAAAATACAGTCATGGGGCTAAATCATGTAAATGAAAACAAGAGGGGCCCATTTCCAAAAGACTTGCTCTCAATGTAAGTGGCCACTTGCACTAAGAGCAGGGCTTTTGGAATCTGGCTCACTCTGGAACCCTGTTTATAGACAGGCATTACACCAAAGTTAGTCACTTACACTGACAGCAAGTCTTTCAGAATCATAGCAGACTTGCACTTACCTTCATTTCTTTTGGAATCTGGCCTAAGATGTGCTCCAATGGGAAATTATATTCCATGAATAATCATGTATAACAAAATGTTTTGCTTTTTGACCACTCCAGTCCCCTTTCAGGGATCACTGCAAGCTTTGATTATATTTTAGATAGAAATAAGGACACTGATGTATATCCTTGAAACTTTTATCTGTTCTACCCATATACAGTGCTGTCTGGTTATGAAGACTGGATCGGAGAGACATGTTATTTTTTAACATAACTGTTATACAGGTAATTGAGGAAGTATCTATGGCCCATCCCACTTCTTCAACCCTTTTCTCTGAGCTATATATGATTACCTGATAAAATAAATAGCAAATCTACTTGAATTATATATTTTAATTCAAGGAATATGAAACATAAAAGCTGAATTATAGCATAAAGTTCTACAATGCTGCTAATGTATGAATTACTCACTATTTCACCTAATCTGTACTTTTTGAAGGACAATAATTTTAGCTGTAAAACAGCTAAAAAAACTCTATGAATATTTGTAAACATTATTTCAAATAAATGCTGGGAAGCATGCTGAATAAATGGATAAGCAATCTAGTGACTCATTCAGTCTGTCTTGATTATTAACCAGAAAGAAAATGTTACAGATAAGTGAGACATTCAAATGACCCAGCAGAGGAATGTTCCTGTAATGAATATGTCATATTAATCATATACAACAAGAAAGCGACAAATGACAGACATACACATTATATAATTACTGAAAGGGGAATCAAGCAAAAGCACATACAGAGTTTGCTGCTCTTTCAGACATGTAGTAACGTAGTTACACTGAAGTGCCTAGCAAGCCAACAGATTGGAGAGAAAAGTATCTTACATTATTAGATATAAGTAATTTGTAAGGAATCACAATAAAATTTTAATTCTTAACATGGCCTGGAAGTTCATAGCTCTGAGGAATAAAACCTAGCCTATATCTAAGGGTGATATGTGCAATGACATGAAAACAAGTACCTGATTTCAATCATTTGTAATTTTTACTCTGAAATTGAACATTCTGAGAGGAAAATGCCATAAATTTGTCGTGCCATAAATCCATCCATTTATTTTCTTTTCTTACAGCACCTTACTAAGACAAATGAATTTCAAGTTATAGTTAGAATGTTATTGATGCTATCCCATTTAATTGTCAAGCCTTTTTTCTTGGTGTCACGAGTGTATGAAGCAAGTTTTCTAGCTAGAATTTTCATTTATGTTGATTACCATTTACAGGTAAATGCATAAAAATGATTTATTAGCACATTTTACTATTAATATAGATGATAGCAAAAAAAAACAGAGGGACCCTTCTACAGACACAACAAATAAATGTGTTTTTTTTTCCCATGGGTGCTGTTTACTCCTTTCACAGACCTGGGGCCAGATTCAATAAAGCCTACAATAAGTGTACACAATATGTATTCAATAAAATTCTTATCACATTTTTGTGCTTTCTAGTCAATCAGAAAGATTACAATAATTGTACATGTCGTCTATACTTTGTGGTGACCTTTATGAATCCTTGTCAATATTTAAAGCTGAAAAACTAAAATTAGGATGAAGAAAGTGTGAGTTACGTCTGTGTAGTCTGTTCACTCACAACATTGTACACTTACGGTACACTTAGTGTAATTAGTGTAAGCTTTATTGAATCTGGCCACTGATTGATTACTGAGAAATGGGGTTTCCATTCTATGTTCAAAGACTGTAAGAATGATTTTAACACTGAAAACTGATGTATAATCAAAAGGAAATATATACCAAGTCCAAAATAGCTGTATATTAGAGTATTCTCTCACTCTCCCTCTCTCACTTTTATACAAGGTACAGCAACCTCTGAGTTAGTCTGTGTAAATAGTGGGATGAAAGGTGGATCTCTAAATGTTGCAGGTGCAGTAGGGGTTGTCCCCTTGTAAAAAACATTGTTATAATTATGAGAGTCATACATCACTGGTATATTCCGAGAGTCACATTTTTTTTTTAATTTCTGCACTAACACTGAAGAATCTTGAAAATCTAACACAGCACCTAAAAATGTCAAAGTAATAGCAGGAGTTAAATAAATCTGCATAGAAGACTACAGGGTAAGCAGCATCTAGGAAAAAGAATGTAGAACACCGTACCTGAGACAATAGAAAATATTTGGCTGGGGCACTATTACAAATAGCAAAGCAACATATCATGTATTAGTTATCTCTTCAGCAAGTATCATCTGCATTTTTTCCTGTTTTGATCAGAGAATTTGGCCTGTTGGCCTTTTTGCATGATATTAGTCTACCTTTCCAAGCTAACAGTGCATGCTTTCCATTGTGCACAGATATGGCAGTATTCTTTCTGCTTGGTCAAACAGATGGGATAAATAAGTGCGGCATTTACTGCCTTACATGAATTACTGGGTATGCTAAAGTATTCCACTGGAAACAATACTGAAAGCACCAAACTATTAGTTTCTTTCTTGGCACTGTGTCAATTTTTAATAGTGTGTGTGTGTGTGTGTGTGTGTGTGTGTGTGTGTGTGTGTGTGTGTGTGTGTGTGTGTGTGTGTGTGTGTGTGTGTGTGTGTGCACGCACCATGTGTGAAGGCATATATATTGATAATTCCATCCATTTTATAACAACAGTCTTTATACTTTGCAACCTGAAGGGGATACTGAAGCATATTCTACTACCAAATGGAAAAGAGACTATGCCGCTCATTCATTCTGTACAGGGTGCCAGCCTATTGCAGAACTCAGGCACACACACACACGCACACAGATGCACTACATCACTACATGCACAACTATAGGCAAAATCATATAAATTGATCAACTGTTCTGGTATCACTTAATTACAATACTGGGGAGAGAGTCAATGAACCAGATGTTCAACAGCCATAATACTCACAAGAGACATATCCATGATATCGCTCAACCTCTATGTGCAAGAATTCTAAAGAAACAAAACACAATGGGGGCAGGCAAAGCTTGAATATCAGGGACAAATTTTAAATATTGCTCTAATAAATATTACTAGAACAAGATATTTTGCATTATTACACATTTTCTGAAGGATATGAAGTCTGAAACCAAAATGTGTGTCATTATTTAGTGACTTCAGTGCTCTGTGATTTGTCAGAAAACCTCAAATTTTATGAGGAACAGATGAAAATTACAAGGGAAAAAGCTGGATAGTCTGCAAAAATCTGGACAGTTGAGAGGTATGCTACACATCTACAGAATTACTCAGCTTTCCATTAAAAAAAGTTACCACCTGCACTATATAATGACAGATTGTCCACTTATTTCTTAAAAATGGCTGTGGGAACAGAGACAAGCCACCTTTGTTCATTTCAGAGTCATCGCTAAACCCATTATCTGCCTCACTTTGAAAAGCACTGTTTCACTTGCTCTGTCACCAGGCATGCATCCTCAGATAATCCATTTATTTAGCTTGCTCACAGAACAGATTTGAAAATACTTAAAAAAACAAGTTGTACAAGTAAATGGCAGCTATTATACATTGATTTTTAGTCTGTCCTCTTTGAATATCTGGCTACCTATCTAAACAATAATGCCATTTTTGATTTTTAGTAAGCAAGATGAACAGATTGATATACCAGTTTCTGCTCAGATAGGTAGTATACAACAAACAACTTACATTATAAATTAAGTAACATAGATTCTCTACCATCTTACTAAGATGATGTGTCATATACTGTTATTAATAGTAGAGATACACTGAGGACACTGAAGATTAGGCAATGAAAGACTACACAAGGGCACACAGAATGTATTGAAGCTTATGTTCCTCAGGTAAAGCCAAAGTCCATATTTTGGTGAGTTACATGATTTGTTATGAGAAATCATAATTAAGTGCAGCATCAGACATGAACATGCGAGAGGTAAATTGTTGCAAGAGGCAGGCTTAGCATTAAATAAATGGTCTGACATATGCAGAATTTTGCAACAGCTGAAAGAGCTCACCAAGCTTAGAATGGGTCATGTAAAAAGAAATGTAGAGTAATTAGTCGAATATGCAGGAGTTGCGGAAAGAGATAGCGTCTTGATACAGTATGTAAATTGAAGAAAAACAATCCATAAACAAATAGAATGAATATGGCTTAACTATGAATTAAAATGGTCTTCTGCATAATAATTTCCAAATGTAACAGAGAAAAAAATTTGAATTTGCAGCAAGAAGATCAGTCAGGGGTCTAATCAGAGGAGTTCCAAATGAAGTATGTTGTGTTTAAACTGGAAAATGGTGCAGGCAGTAAAGTAATTTCAGAGTAGATATTCAAATGTCAAATCTGAATGAGAGTAAATTCAGACTACAGTCATGTTAACTGTTTATGCAGGTCATCATGCAACCAAATGGTTCACACTTGCCCACTTAAGGATAAAAAAAATATTAGTTTCAGTTTCAGGTGATAGAAATGGAAATGCTAGGCATACTGAGTTATGTGACTTGTTTGAAGCTTTGTGTGAATATAATTCAGAATTCAAACAAACACATTACCCAGGAATCTTGTCATGGGGGACTCCATTGTAAAACATACTGATGCCCTACTCACCAGACTGAACAAGGAAAATACAATGGTTAATTGTTTATCTTGAGCCAGGATCCGCCAAGTTACAATTGCTCTCAAGTCACTCCACTGCAGGTACCAGTATGATTCCATCATAGTCCATGTGGATTTTAATGACCTCAGACTAACTTCCCTGGACTATATGAAGAGAGATTTTGTTGATTTCTCTGAATATGTTTCTCAGGCAGGCATGTGCTTTGCTTTGTGCAGTATTCTACCTTCACCAAGGATAATGCCAGAGTATGAACAAAAGATGATCAAAACTTCAATAAGTGTCTTAGTTTCTGGTGTTTTTCCAGGAGGATTCAATATTTGTCAGCTTGGGAGGCAATAGTTAACAAACCACATTGCTTTGCAAAAAATGTTCTGCACCTGTCTCACCTAGGCTTCTGAATACTGGCTATAACTTTATCCCACTTAGACCCTGTTTTAGGCAATGCCAAACTGACAAGCCTACTGGCATGGCAAATAAAACCCAAAGAAACCTAAAGGTCTTACTTCTCAATGCTAGAAGCCTAAATGAGTAACCCCACACCCTAGAAGCTGTCCTTACTCTGGAGAATATAGACATCTGTGCCGTTAATGAGACATGGATTAAATCCACAAAACGTACTCCAGCACTACAAGGCATCAGTGCCTTCAACACATTCTGACCATCAGCTGCACAGACAGGGACAAAAAAGGAGGAGCCTCAATCTATATTAGTGACAACCATAACTCGAGGTGGCTTAAACTGGAAGATGCCCTGAAATTTATCCACGTGCAAATCACCATACACAAAGTCCCATACCATATCCTAGCAAGCTATAGGTCACCTTCAAAGTCCCTAGAATCCCATAGCACATATACATACCTACTGCTGACACTCACCATTAAACCAAATACCCTTTTCATGAGAGACTTTAACTACCCTGCTGTAGACTGAAAAACATAGACTGCCTCATACTAACAGACACTATGATTCTGGAGTTTATTAACACAAATATACTTGACCAGATAATGTGCACATCCACCACAGAGGTTTAAATACACTGGACTTAGTGCTCTCCAATATGGGAAAGTGCTGCACCCCTAACCACCCCTCAGTGTCATGTTCTCACTAGTAAGGTTGGACCCCAAAGCTGTCTCCTTTGAAATAAAAATCAACTCAGTAAGCCCAGCAAACCCTGCAACAGTTAGGGATTACTGCAAAGCAAACAATCCCTCAGGATGCCTGCTAAATAACTTGAAACATGACACGCTGGGACCACTTGAGTTGCATTGCAACTACAGCTTCAAAACAGGATTTGTACCATTAGAATGGAAATCTGCAACAGTTATATTACTTGACAAGGGTGGACTCTCAGCCAACTCGTGAAACTATAGACCTATTAGTCTGACTAGTCTAAAATGCAAAGCCATGGAAAGAATTATCATGGAAATGATTAAGAAGGACATAGGAAAACTTCAGACACTGGACCCAACCCAGTTTGGCTTGGTCAATAGAAGGTCATGCCTATTAAACCTGCTGGACTTCTTTGAGAAGATCAGCAAGGCAATGGATGAGGGAAACACAGTGAATAACCATTTACTCAAGCCTGGCTAAGGCATTCAGTACAATACCCAACTTGCATATATTTATCAAATTCACCAAACTGGGAATAACCCCCTTCATAAGTCAGTGGAATGCCAGCTGGATCAAAGACAAGACCAGGAAGTTGGGATTGGTGAGACCACCTTCACTAAGAGACTGGTCACCAGTGGGGTATTTCAGAGCTCCATGCTAGGACTGCTTCTATTTGGCATCTACTTCTCAGATAAAGGCTAATGTCAACAACCTTTGACTACATTCGCAGATGACTGCAAATCATCATTGATTCCCCCACAGCACAAACATCTTACAAGAAGGTCGAGCACAGACAAATGACCCTTACCAAAGTCCCTGATTAAACTGAAAGCTAAGAAATGCATTATTGTGCCTTTTAAGAAAACTGCCACAGAGGCTAACTACTCCATCAATAACAGCTTTCTAAGAGTTGATCCAGAAGTCAGGGATATGGGAATATATACAGACAGTAATCTGACCATTGTCCAACATGTGGCCAAGGTAGCAAGAAAATTATTTAATGTTGCCCAACTTATACATAAGAATAAGTCATCCAGGTCCAAGGAAGTCATAGTGCGACTTTATTCAGCCCTTATCAGACCCATCATTAAGTATAATGCCTCCTTCAGCATATGCCTAACCAGACGTGTAACAGTTGGAATATCCACAGATGTTCCTTACAAGGAGAATCCAGGGTAAAAATAATTGTCCTACACAGATCGTCTTAAAGCCCTGTCTCTGTACTCAGACTCCTACACGTTACTGACAAGCAATCTATGCCTAGCATACAAGACATCCTTGGATCTAATTCTGATGGAACTTTTGCACATCCACAAAATGAACAGCATCAGAACCACTAGCTCCAAGGATTAAAATTTTTCTTGTGACATAAATAAGAGTTGTTGGTGAGACAGGTATATGTCTCAGAGGATTCCCATGCTCTGGAACAGTGTCCTTATCCATGGGAAGCAGAGTCCATCCCTAATCCCATTTAAACATAACTTTAACCAATGGATGGGGATTCAGAAATTCACCCTGAGTCTGGCACCATATCTCTGATAAACAGAGGCAGACAGCAATGCCCAAACTAACATACCCTCCCTATAACCCCTATAAACTTTCTAAGTAATATACCCACTCCTGATATGCCCATGATACATAGGTACACAACTATGCTGGATTTAATTGCTAGGCTTATAAAGGCCCTGGTGGCTGTTACCCTAGTATATATCTACAAACATATGAACCAATTTTCATGTGCAAGAGTGGTGATTTAATGCATCAATATGACAATGTACTTACTGGTCTGTGGTGTTTTTCAGGAGTTCATTATAATCAGACAGATCCTTCAGTATTTGATACATTCTACAAACACAATTCAAGTAGCTTTGGTGAATACTACAGAGAAGGGAGTGAAAATAATAGAGGTCATTAGTATGATTATGCAATAGACCAAGGCCAATGAAGGGGTGAGCAACATTGCTACTGTTGTGAAACCAGAATAAAGTTGTGTATGCATAGATCAATAAGGTCTTAATAAAGCTATCAAAAAAAGAATATTATCTTCCATATACAGACTGAAGAACTAGCTTTAGCTATGCTAGGATTGATAAAAAAGAGGACATTCTATCAACATTGGAAGTGTCATTTATCTTTTAACTATATTATTTTAATGTTGGAAGTGTCATTTATCTTTTAACTATATAATTTTAATGGTGGTTCATTATTACATTGGCTTCTGGGCTGTAACAAATACAAATGAGCTTTGATTTTTATCTCTGGGGTAGTACACTTCAAAGAAAAGGGAAAAGGGAATGTTTTAATACCCTATTTTGTTGAGTATATGTAGAGGTAATATATTTAGACAATAGGTTTGTGAGGACAAAGCCTCTACTTTGAGAAGTGCAGGAGACATAGCACCCTGTCCCCCACCTTCACAAATGTTATGTGTTTAATTTTTGCAAAGCTTTTGCCATCTTATTTTGTATATTTGCGTTACAGTCAGTTTGAGATATTCTGGTACAAAGTGTTGCGTCTTGGCAATGGGAGACTCAATGTCTCATTACAAACACCTAGGAGGGAACCTGACCTAACTAGTTTTCTTAATAAATTAAACTTCATGAAGAACGTTCCAAGCTGTGTACAATTAATTCATCGATGGGAGCATATACCAGTTTCTCAGACATCCATTCTCTTGTGTCTTTACTGTAATTTTGCAAACCTCCTGAAGATAAGATTGAGGGGCTTGAAGACATATAGTTAACAAGACTGATTTTACTCTAGTAAGAGCTAGATCAGGTGGTGCTAATCAATCACATGATTTACTAGAAATTTTGAGACAGCAAGTCTTTCAGCAAAAATGAATACTTCATATGTTTTCAGAAGTCTTAAAGACAATTTCAGAGTATAAGCAAGTTTTCATATTTTTTGGTACAATGCAGTGGCTTTTGAAATTTATTCTTATGTTAACAGAAATAAGTGTAATATTAATAAAATTATTGAAACAAAATGCATAAATGTATTGGTGTACAATGAAAAGCTCTGGTTTGCTTAAATGATGTGACAGAATAATCCACCTTAAAATAATGTGACATCAATAAGGCCATTAATACTACTAGAACTAAATCCAACAAAACTCAAAAATTGTCCAAAATTAGTGAATTTGTTCTTGTAAATAAATTGAGATTCATCAGACATTCAAAGTATATGTTAGCCATGATGAAAATGGTGCAGTAATTTTGCAAGAGAATACATCAGTTGTATGTCAGTACAAATCTGTTACATTCTACCAAAAATAATATAATCAAACAGAAAAATTACAGCTAGCTATTGTATGTGAATGAAAAAGATTTTGTAAGTATAGTTACATGAAATAAAATAGAAAATGTCCAGAAACTGTTAGAAATGGCATTTAAGGGGCGTATTTATTTATTTAAATTTAAGTGGTAAAAACTGTCACATAAGATACCACCTGGACAGCAAAGAAAGCTGCTGCTATTTTAGGCATATATTATGGCTATAAGTTTATATATGGTGTAAGAGGTTACAAGTTGTGAGCAAGGGGAAAAATGTATACTAGATCTGCTAAGTCATAAAACATTATGTGCAGAAAGTTCTTGGGAGCAGCCTGTCTGGAGTAATGGTATAATGTGTGTCAGCATCAGAATGCAGTGGAAGCAGTTTTTAATGGTGCAGCAATATTACTTCTGCCCCAAGTAACTCATTCTGATGCTTATTTCAAATTAAGATTTATGTGCTATATTTTGGGATACTTTTAGGCTGAACTGTTTTGCTGTTATTTTACTATGCAGCAAAGGTAAAAATCTCAACTTAAACCTCTTTAACAAATTCAGTGGCAGCAGCAATCCAGGGAGAAAGGGACAGTTGCCAGGAAAGGTGGTTCAGCAGAATTCCTTCAGCATCACATTATGAACCAAAGGAAGATTGTTAAAAATCTACTTCAAGTTTCACTGAATCTGGCAGACCCAACCACTTTCAGGTGAAAATAATTCAATATTCATCAGGAACAGATTTCAAGTCAAGTAAAACTTTGCTGTAGATGGCAAATGCATCAAATATTTCTAGTAGTTAAGAAGAGTTTAACTGAACACAGTGATAGTTTTAGAAAAAGGGGCCCATTTTTGTGAACATCTCTTCAGAAGGTATGTTTAGCAGCAGACAATATTTCAGCAGTTCCCTGTTTGTCACAAAATATTAAGAAGAAACTGAATAATCTCAGTAAATAAGTACAGTCTTTAGCTAAATTGATAGAAGAGCTGTCCCAAGTTAAACTCTTCATTTAGGAAAAAAATGTAATAACTCATCTCAATAATTAATATGTCAAATCAGAAGCTGATTTTTCTGCAAATAACAAATATGAGTCACTTAAGACTGGTAATTTTAAGTTTCAGAGAAATGTTTCTGGATTACAGCAGAATGTTTTAAAACTGAAGAGTTATATAAGTGTACTGGAGAATGTGTATTCTTCATGGCTTTCTGGATCTAAGCAGGGAGGATCTAGCCAATTGTCTATGGAGCTGGATGTGGGATACATAGTCAGTCCTCATAAATTTGGCTATAATCAAGCAGATTTGATAAAACTTTTTTCTTTGACCACCTGGAACCTGTTACTATCAACTGATGCAAAATGTTATTTTCAACGAAATCCCTATACAATTTTTCCAGTATATGCCACCAGAGACTCTTCAAAAAAAGGAAAGGATTTGTAGCAATACTGTGAGGAAGTATTATGATTTTTTTTTTTTTTTTTTTTGGAAGGGGGCTTCTGTAGGTCAGCATTATATATAATGGGTGTTAATTACTACTCTATGTTACTTCATTATATCTATTTAATCACTGATGCAAGCACATAAGTGAAGTAGTTTCTGAAAAGGCTGTATTATTTCATTCAGATATTCAAGTTATTAATCAATTGTTAGAAGCCTAGGCTAGAATTCAGGTGGATAATTATGACCTAATTGTAGGTTCTATATGTGCATGATTCAGATGCTATCAGTTTGTGCTGTGCTACAGGGGCACAGTAAACTAATTCTATTATATACTACTAGACAGAGGCACAGTATTCTAGATTTATTCTGTACATTTTTGGCAAAGCCACATCACTATGACTAGGCTTACAAATGCCCCAGGGCAGATAGCCTAGTACTATACTATGAAACTATGAAACGATAAATGTGAGCATTATCAATTACTCGATGAAAAAGGAAACTTGTAAAAATTTTTGAAGAATATCAGTACTGAAATTTCATTTTTTTAAGTGATTCAGTTAGCTTATAACTGAAATGTTTTTAATAAAAAACTGAAAAGGCTGTATTATTTCATTCAGATATTCAAGTTATTAATCAATTGTTAGAAGCCTAGGCTAGAATTTTAATAGTTAAAATTCAGGTGGATAATTATGACCTAATTGTAGGTTCTATATGTGCACGATTCAGATGCTATCAGTTTTTGCAACAGCTTTTTTATGGATTAACTCATCTGAACTCAGATAATTATTACTGGTAGAGATTTTAACATGGACTATGGCAGACATTCTAATGGATCCAATGGTAAGATGTCAAAAGATATTTTGATGCCCTCACTGGCTACTGGCATTATAAAAATCCTAATTTAAATAGTTTCCATTTTTTTCTCATAATTTCAAGAAGAGATTAGCTAGATATCTGGAGTGTTGGAGGAAAGGTGCATTTCTGTGCACATCTCTAGTGAAGTATGTTGATCTCAGACTCGTAATCTTCTACAGTTTTAAACACATATATTATTCAGTCCAATATGATCCCTGTTTTTCCAATAGTAGACAATAATTCAGCAGGTGCCTATTTGACATAAACTATTATGAGGAAACAAAATAATCTCAATAAATAAGTTCATTCTTTAGCTAAATTGATAGAAGAGCTGGCAATCTAGGTTTCTTGTCTTTAATGGATGCTTCTACAATTCTTTATTAGATTGTTTTCCTACGTTAATTGCCATGAAAGGTTCATGTAAGAAAGTAAGAAGAAAATTTTATAGTGACAATAAAATACATTATAAAGACATTTTAACAGCAATTAATATTTTTGATCTGATAAAGATGTAGGAAATACCTCATGTGAATAAAAAGGGCATCTTTCAAAGTATTCATTATTTTTTTACTTAACCTTTAAATGTAAAATTAAATTAGAGGAAACACAGCTGATCTAAATTAAGAACACTGATCTGTACTAGATAAACTCTGTGAAATAAATCCTATATAATATGTGCTGGAAGGTATCAGTAGGATCCATTTTTTGCCCAAATAGTTATCTTGTTTAAGTAAAGAAGGTCTGCTTAAGAGCAAATTAGTTAAAAATAAACAAGCAGATGTATATTGTTATTCTTTAAAACTGTTTTTTTTTTCTAAAACACAAAGACCTAATTTTATAAAGAAACTAAGAACAAGAAATGAGGTAATTACAGATGAGAGAATTCAAAAGGAGACAAACAGTATAATTCAATTTATCGTACTAAAATGATTATCATTCAACAAATGAAGAAATTTATTCATAAAAAAATTAAAAAGCCGAGAAACTTGTTTTAAGAAATTCCTCCAGTTGACTATATTATTTATTAGTCTTTCTTTTGAAAATAAAAAAGCACTGGATCAAGACTCGCTATCTTCTGAATTTTATAAGACTTTTGTTAACAGTTTGGCATCATTACTTTTCAGACTTTGTATTTTTTTTATCTACCTCTACAACATCATAAACTGATACGGACAAAACTGAAATAGCAAATTATAAACATTTCATTGTTGAACACTGACTATAACATTATAGCAAAAAACAAAATACAGAAATACAGAAAAACTGTTAAGGCATATTACACTTGCCTTGAGAATACATAAGATAGAATAAAAATAAAACTAACACTATTTTAAAAACAATCTTAACAAAAACAAGCATGTAGAATTGTGGTGCAAGGAATATACAGCAAAGATGTGAGGGAATTAGAATTTTAAAAGGTGTGAGAAAATGCAGAGATGACTAGATTATGTCATCCCTGAGTGAAGGCAATTGCATTTCTCTTGTTTCTGTAGATCAGATGTTTAACTGTGATTAGAATTTTGGTATAAGGAAGTATTTTAAGATTTGAGGGCAAGAACAATGATATGTGCAACTGGGCCCGGTGTTGTGGGTTTATAGTGATGGTCCTAACTGATCTAGCTTTCTGAGATTATAGGATGATAGCTGTGTTATGAATTAATTCACTATAGGAAAGAATATTTGATTATTTAAAAGCTGGAATAGCTGTAAGCCCAATAGTTTGTCTTTCTTTGACAGGAAGCCATTTTTTCAGTGTTTTACAGTAGTGTTCATACTATGAGGAGAGTGTGATGAATGCCCAGATTTTATTCATGGCTTAAATATCTCAGGAGTTTCTTTTAGGTGCGGATGGACTGGAAAGAGGGACAGAAAAGAAGAGATTTTGCTGGCCCAGAGAAAAAATGAATTAATACTTTTCATGTGTTTTCCAGATGCAGACTTAAGTTGAGGAGGGTGCCCAGCCATATAATGGAATATTTGAAATAATTGATAATGTCTATAGCAATGTTGCTGCAAATGTTTTTGCTGCTGTACTGGGTGGGATTGATCAGTGTGGAATAACACCATATTATCAGTATAAACCAACAGATGTAGCCATGACAGACAAAAAGGAACTTAATAATGTAGAAAGAGCATAGGAGGGGCCAAGTATGGAGCCTTGAAGGATACCTTTTAAAAGTGGATGGATGGTGAGGTTTAGGATTTGACAAGTGGAGAGATAGCTTTAAAACCAGAGATTGGTATGTGAGCTCATCTCAATTTCAGCCAGTTGGTCTAGATGGAACCCACAAAGTAAGTCTTTAAAAAAGATTTGCTTTGGTATGAGGACTCTGCACGTTGGTTCTCCTATACTGAGTTGCACCCCTACCTCATAATTTTGTTACACCAAGAAACATAATTCAAAAATGCTAAGAAAGATAAAAATATTCTTACCTCTGCATCCATATATGGGGAGACTTGTACATGTCTCCCCGCATCATTCCTTACTATAGCTATGAATTTCACTGCGCACAGAAGTGGAGACATTTGAAAATAAACACTGTAGTGCACCACCAGCAATCATAATATATGTCAATGCTGTTTTGAGGAAAGCAAGATCAAAGAAAGCCAAAGAAAACCCGTTTTCCAACGCTAACCTCATTGCAGTATAGGGCAGCTGCGTAGGTCTGACATGTGCTTGCCATTATTTGATGAGTCTAGAAGGCATGATTTTAGAAGACACTATTATTACAGATATAACTATTTTTGTAAAAGCTATACCTTCAAGGCATCAAATTCCAGACATTGATTTATCAGATAATGGTGTACAGTATGCAAGTATGGAATTGAAGAGACTTTCAGAATAATGGACATTGCTGCTAGTTACTTCGACCACTAGTTGTGTTCAGTTTAGTGGGCATAAAAAGAGAGCTGTGTTAACTGCCAGGAAGAACATTAACAGTTACTGATATTAAATTCCCATTTAGCTTTACTGGAAATAAGATGTATTCCACTAAAAGGCATTTCACCAGGCATGCACTCATTAATGTATTAGTCATAGATTACCAAGAATAATTTATAAGTCTCCTTCTTTATTGATTCTGGAAAACCAAATATATGTGAAGGAGACACTGAAACTAATCACTGAAGACACAGGTTACCTATTTGCATGTTTTACTATACTGTTCAAGCTAGACGTCTGTCTGTCTCTTTTGAAATAAGGCAGCAGGGTGAGAATTTAGCGGCATTCCAGTGTAGTGCAACAGTAGTGTGTTATCTTGAAGTAATGTGGATGTTCAAGGGTGAAAGTTGTTCATTATATGGATAGAAAACACATACTATGAGATTAAAATAAGGTCTAAGACTTACTGTATGAAATATGAAAACAGTGATTGGGGGGACATCAGGAACACTGAGGTATTCAGGGAAATGTTTAGATAGATATCCAGAGACATCCCCCAAAGAGGCATTTCCTAAAGAAGATGTCAAGTCTGAGAGCCCAAATGAAGTATTAAAGGAGTTGCATGATTAAACAAAAAACACTGACAGCAGTAACGTGGCCCCGAGGGTACAGCTGTTAGCATTGTCACCTCACATCAAGAGGCTCTCCAGTTCAATTCTCAGCTTGGGTGCCTTCTATATAGAGTCTGCATGTCTTCCCTGTGGATGCATGGGTTTCCTCCGCGTGCTCCAGTTTCCTCCCACATTCCAAAGACATGCAATAGGTGGCTTGGACACTCTAAATTGGCTGTACGTGCATGTTTGTGTGTGAGTGAGTGGTACAGATGAAATACTGTGGCAGGTCTAGCCAAACAGAGGTGTATACCTTGGCTCAAGATGATTGTCACTGTTGAAAGTGACACCCCAACCCCATCTGCAAAATGGGAAAAAGTGGTTGAGGATGAATGAATGGATGGATGGACAAGTAATGCAAATCACGCAAATCGCAGTTCTCCGGGTTTGGATGATGTGCTCAAAAAGTCAATGAAATTTTCAAACAGCTAAGCAGAAACTGCAATATTTGAAGATACTGAAATACTATCCTCTAAAAGGAGAAATCACAGAAATGTCAGACATATTAGTCTTGCATCATTTTTTCACAATGTAACTGCAATTCTGAAAAATTCTAATGCCACTAGAAAGTTATTTTTTTTGTTTTGTTTTACAATTGTTAACCGGGTTAGTCTGGCTAAGCTTTTGGCTCATTTTCAGCAGAGACCCAGGGAGAAAAGCTCCTCTGGACTAGAGAACAATTTAATTTATTAGTAACATAGTAGTAACAATGAGCTATAGGATCTTACAAGCAGAGACCTGGAGAGAAAAAAAGCTCCTCAGGCAATTCAATTATACAGAGTATTAACAACTGGCAGACACGTATGTGAGTTGTTACAAACAAGATTTTAAACAATTAGCAGAAGAATATGTGACAGTTACAATATTATTTAAGCTGCTTAGAACAAAATGAGTTAATAGTTAGACAGATGCTTATTCAAAGTTGGTAGGATCTAGTTGTATAGGAGTTTGTAAACAAGAAAGGAAAGTAAGAATGGCTAGTAGGAGATGTAGGGGAGGTAGAGTATAGGAGACAGACTAGACAGGTAGGTTGTTTACAGACTGTAAGTATTAAGAGTGGTTGGGGAAGGGAAGAGGTAGAAGAGGCAGGGGAATAGTGTTAGAGATACATTAAGAGTGAGGTGGTGAAATAGGTGAAAGGATGGTGGTTTCAGGGTGGTCGGCTACAGCGGCAAGACCACTTTGTTTTTAGGTATTTCCTTAAGACTAATTTGAAACTTTTTCTATGCTGGAGGGATTTTATTTCGAAGGGAAGTTGGTTCCAGGATATAGCTGGGTTATAGTTATAGAGAACGCAGCCTATTTTGGTTTTGGGTTTGTAGATGTCTAATAATTCTTGATTTGAAGTGCATAGCATCCTAGCAGGGGAATATTTGGATATGATAGTGGAGAGGCTGGGGCAGAAGGAGGGTAGATAGAGGATAGAGTGGATGATTTGTAGTTGGTATAGTTGGAGCAGCCGAGGGAATTCTAGCCAGTCTAGTTGCTGTAGTGCTAAGCAGTGGTGTGTATTACATGAAATGTAATCTGAACTATATAATAACAATGAGTCTCTGCAGGATATACTTATAAATATAATTTATGTATACCCACCTACTTTAAATGGCACGGGGAAATGTTACAGAACATGAGTGATGAACCTATACGACCGTAATTCTTTAAACTCTCGGTGCTTATCAGCTCATGCAGAGTCTGGTATGTGTATCATATGGTCTGCTTTCCCAGGCATTACTCCTGCATCTGGGAACAAAGATAATGAAACTGCTAACACCCAAAGTCGTATTTTATCTAGTATTCTGTCGCTCTGAATAGTAAAGAGTCGCTAGCAGTGCCCCTGACTGCTTATTCACCATTCACCTTGTGGGGTGCACTGCTTTGTGTTATGTTAACAGTACTAAGGCAAGTTGACTTAATTGATGTGTATATATAAATGGCAACTGCTTTTCACCATTCAGCACATTGTATCTGAATAGAAGTCCATGGAGTGCCAGCATGATTATTCACCATTCACCTTCACTGTTCTGTGCCTGAATAAATTTTTCGCTAGCAGTGCCCCTGACTGCTTATTCACCATTCACCTTGTGGGGTGCACTGCTTTGTGTTATGTTAACAGTACTAGGGCAAGTGCTAAACATATATCACTAATACAATACAGTTAAATACCGTTTATGTATTAATGGAGTGTCCCCTTGATATATCATGTAGAATCTCTGTTGAATTTAATGATGCTGACTAACACTGAGATTCTAAATAACAAACACAACCCATTGCCTTTCCATACAAACTATGAAAGCAGAGAACACCCTGCACATACTCATGGTTAACAAATATATGAACAGCTTCTAAGATCACATAACAATAGGAAAAAGGGCAAACCCTTTTACTGCACTGTCACATAATCTTGGCATAAGAGACAATCAACTACAATGCAACTGAAAGAAATAGGCTCTCTGTTTCCCTTCTGGAATGCAACATTTATAGTTTACAGTGTAGGTGAAAGGAGCAAACCTTCCAATCCATGTATGCACTTGGAGGTCAACTATTGGAATGACCAGCAGACAACAACTGATACATTTCTTCAAACATATTCTATACATTCTGAAGGTTGTTTCCCCTTAATGAAATAAGCAGCTTCCCTGAAAATCAAAGCACACAGTTCAAGTTCACCACACCTGCCAAATGTGTATCTATCAGTCCATCCATCCATCCATCCATCCATCCATCCATCACCTACCCATCCACCCATCAATATATTTTCTAAACCAATTAACCTGACGTGGATTTTGAATGAAACAAAACAGCATAGGGAAGAACAGTCTCTCTGGGTGATGTCAAGGAGTTCTTAGGGCTGCTGAGAGATATAACCTCTCCAGATGTCTTCAGTCTGTCCATATGCTCAGTAGGCCATTCTTAATCTTGAGGGGCACTGCTTTTTAATCCAAGTTCCTTGAAGATTGATGAGCTCCATACTGTATTGTGATATATAAGCACAGCAAACACACATGAACCCTGCCTGTGGTCCTTGTATCTGCGATTTAATCTTTTCAGTCACTATCAAAATTCATGCCCATAGTTGAAGATGGAGGAATAGATGAATTTGTGAGATGAGAACTTTGTCCTGGGAATCAAGCTTCGCATGGTCCACAAGAATGTATGCAATACTGCTATGGCAGCACCCATCTAGTGGTCAGTATTCTAATCTGCTCTACCCCAACATGGGAACATAACACTGAGATACTTAAGTTCTCCCACCTGTGGGACAACTGCACACTCATGCATACACTAGTCTGCTCCTTCCTGAGAAAGAACCATCATCTCATGGCTAGAAATGCAGATTTTCACCCCACTCCACCTTCTTCACTTTTGAAAAACTACTACTCCAATGCATGACAGAAATTGCAGTAATTTGTTGCAAACATGAAGACATCTAATAACTTCAGAGATGCAAAACTTATATCATCAACTGGATAAGCTACAATTTTCAGCTGAACCTTGATATCTTTTCCATGACATTTAAAGAGATGGATAAAGCAGAACCTTGGAGACCCCTATATCCACCACAAACATATTTAACTTAACAGTGAGAAAGTAGAAATGTGTCATGTTCCACAAATACAGGGACATAACTTTAATACAGGCAAAATGATAACTCAAACACAAAATTCTAAGTAATGGAAAAGCAGCAACATTCAGAGACACAATACAGTGCAATATCATTTAAAAATAAGAAGCAGATAGGAAATTAGTGCTGCTTCCTCATATGAAAATACTGGATGCACTCGAACCCAGAGTGCTTGGAGACACTGAAAAAGGTTTTCATCGTTGAAATATATTTATCAAAGGGGTTTCTAAAATTACTTAGTGCAACACTCCATCACATCTAAGTAGAGAATCAGTCCTATGCCCAAATATCTGATTTTGGTAGAGTGCCATCTGAGGACAGCATTTTATATGCTAATGCAAAGTCATAACTGACTGGGAGGATCTCTGTTTAATAGTTGGATTCTAATGTGCAATTTGAGCTGTGAGGGTATAATTTTGCTAGCTGGTAATCTCATGTCAATGTTTTGGTTATTTTCACAAAGTTTCAGTGATTTCTTTGATTGAAAATGCTAGGAACTATATTTTCTACAGCATTCTTCAAATGCTCTCGTAAATTCTCTTTTCTGCATTCCATTTTGATCTATCCAACATGATTTTCACATTTTCTTTAATCCCATAATCTCACATTCAAACATCTTCTTGATTTATAAGACCAAGTTTGTTAAACTACAGTGGTCTGTTATGTCACACCCTCTCTCTCCCTCCATACACCTGCCAGTTCATGCATATGTATGTCTGGGCCATTCTAATTGCTTTAAGTTAATGTCAAAACTGAACCTTACAGCACTGCTTTAGACTCAGGATGTAATATGTTTTGGTATAAAATTTTCACTGTTTTTCACATATTATGCGGGGCCATGTTGAATGCCCACATACATAACCAAATTCTCTCTTTAGTGATATGCTGGTTACTATAATGCATTCTTCACCCTTCCCGCTAGCACTTCTACGTTTCTGCAGCTTTGCTTCAAATAGACCCTAGATATTATACATTTTGGTTAAAAAATTACAACTTTACAGTGTTTTTCTCTTACTATATAGGACAATGCTGAAAGCCTGCACTTATGAGAAAATAATATACCATTAAATTTCAAACCAGATAAAAGTCCACATTTCATGAGTTAAATTTCTATCACCACAATCCAACTATCACACAATACCAATTCCAAAAAGTGCAAGCAAAAGCTTAAAATACTACATCAACGGGCCCTGACAATATACTTGGATGCTTCATAAATAGTAAGAAGTATGATTTAGCCACAGCCTTAACAACACTGTTCAGTCTCAGTCCCCAGACAGGATTTATACAAAGCAAACGGCTAAAAGATGCAAACATTTCCCTGCATAAGGAAGAATCTTCCACAGATCCAGAATATTACAGACCCATACGTCTAACCAGACCCATATGCAAAGCCATGAAAAGTCTTATCAGGGAACTATTCAGGACATAGAGAACCTCTAAACACTGGACCCATGTCAGTTTGAATTAATTAAGGGCAAGTGAGGCTTACTAAAACTGGTGGATTTTTTTTGAGAAGTCTCCAAAGCAATGGATGAAGGCAAAATGGTATACATTGCATATCTCGACCTAGCCAATACATATGACACAATTCCCCATTCAGACATTGTAGAAAAGCTACTATGTAACCTGCTAGATTGCTAACTGGCTCACAGATAGGATGCAGGATATCAAAATAAGGGCAGTTACCGCCACAAAGAAACCAGTCACCTGTGGAGTCCACAAGGTTCTTTGCTGCGACCCCTCTTGCTCAGCATCTACTCTTCTGAAGTAAACACCAATAACAAAGGGCTGTGTATGACTAAGTCTGCAGATGAATGTAAGCTAGGAGCAATCACTGCATCTCCAAATGACTTAGCCATCCTAAAGAAAGGATTGTCCCAAATATTTAACTGCTGTCAAAAATCATGGACTGAAACTAAATACCAAGAAATGCATTACTGTATCCTTTAGGATGTTATCTACCTCATGGAATTACACCTAAGAGATGACCAACTTGTTTGGGATTTGGGAACTTATGTGAACAGTGACCTAACTTTTTGATCAAGTGTCCATTGTTGTAAGAAAGTCTTTCTATATTGCACAGCTTATAAACAAAGAGCTCTTTCTAGACCTAGGGATGTCACTGTCTCCTTTTTCTCAGCCCTCATTAGGCCAGTCATTGGATATAATACCCCCTTGGGCATTTATCTGTCCAGACATATGCAACAATTGTAACACCAACAAAGACACCTTGCTAAAGGGATAGAAGACCTAATCAATGAGTCCTACATGAACCGACTCAAAATCTTGTAACCATACTTAATATCCCAGAGACCGCTAAGAGGTGACATGAGATTGGCATACAAGGTATCCTCTGTCCAAATATTGATGGGTTTACTGCACTTCAGCAAGTCAAATGGCACCTAAAATAGGGATTCAAATGTCTGCAACATCAATAGAATGGTTTAGAGGGATATGTATATCTTGCAGAGAATACCACTGTTCTGGAACAGACTCCCCATCCACAATAAACAAAGTTCATCCCTGTCCATGTTAAACCTCAACTTCGATCTATGGATGGTAAACAGAAAATTTACCTCAGGACTGACCCTGTACTAATGGACAGAGGCAGCACCTAAATGCTTTATCCCATGTATGGGTCCCTCAAATTATGTATGGTATGAGCCCAGTTATTTTCATTAGGGATAATATGCAATCATCGACCATGAGATGGATAAGGCCAATCTCTAACTAAATGGGATATGTTAATTCCATCATAAAAAGGGAAGGTGGCTAGGCTTAAAATGGCCCACAAGTGCAGCCATCCTAGTATTTACTTATGAACCTATAAACATATAACATTTTGGCTTATTAATTTGCAAGTATAACCCAGACTAATATTATAGCTTTACCTGGATAGCTGTCTTGCCTTATCTTAGTTGCTACTGTAAATGTTGATGAATATGCTACTAATTGTTTTGGTATATCTAACGTCTGTTCATACTTCTTACATTTTACTTCCTCAGTCTGCTGAACATTTACATTTGAAGTCTATGAGCTTATACTTTCAGCATATTTTAACATTCTATTTTGTTGCTCTCTACTATATGATTGTTAAGGGAAGAACACCATTTTTATCTCTGTAGACTGGCTACTATTACTCTTTAAGTATATCTTTCTCTTTATGGTAACGTCTTTATAAATGATGCTAGCATCATTAGTCTCATATCATCCTTTAAAATTTTCCATGAAGTTTTTATTTTTATTATGTTGATTATAGGACTGCAGCAGACATCTTGTTTCAATTTGATGCCTTCTGTGGAGGTCAGTTGGTTGCTGACAGTTTTGAAATTGTGTACAAACTTATCTTAGGTTACTAGTATTAAGTACAATTTTGCAATCCATTATGGTGGTATTAATCTGTTGTGAAGCAATTTTAGACACAGGAAATCTTTTTTTAAGTCTGTAGTGGATCCACAGAAAGTTCAGTATTGTTGTAGCAGATATGAGCTTATTCTTAGTTTGCCCACCAGAGCGGCCTTAAATGACACAATTTTATTTATACAGTATTTTCCTTGAACATGCATTATAGGTTTTAACTTTCTATTATAACTCAGTTTAAGCAAGCTTATTACAGATTTACATTTCTTGAACCATGCAAACATATTCTTCTTTCACACTCAGGCATATTCAAATCTCTCATAAGAGGAAATCTTTGTGCATTTGTTCCATAATTCTGATTCTGATAGTGGTATGATCCAAAAGACCCAAATGTTGCAAAGTCAGTAAGAATCACTCAGTAATTATAAAGCAAAAGGCAGCTTTAGCAATAAGCTAGTTTAGTTACAACTAAAGCTACCGAGGGTTCCTATTGAATTGTCGACAGCTTAGGTTGTCGAATGCTTAATCATCGACACATAAGCAAAGAATTCATGTGGCCATTATCGGGGATTTGCCCTTTCCCCAATGTAGAGTGATCTAAGAGTTGGTATATTTAGTTAGAGGGGGTGTGGGGGGGCAAAGCCCTCCACTGTGTTTGGGTGTGTTTTTTATTTTATTTATGGACGGCCACCCGAATTATTTCCCTAGGAAAGAATTTGATGATGTGGCCATTCACTACTGTTAGATTTCGAAACTTAGGTGTCTACGTTTTCAGATTCGACAACCTAAGCTCTCGATGTTATGATATAGACGCATAGTAGAGAGATCAACAAAAACTGGTCTATTGTGTCATCAAATGCTATTACACAGAGGAGATTTTGCCTTGCAAGTCACAGGTAAACTGGAAATTAGTTAGTCTCCTTAGACATTGTCTTTTTAATGAATGGCAACAATCAGGAGCCTGTCTTTGTAAGGCTTTTGATTGTTTTAATTTTATACTCGTGTGACAAAAGTTACATTTTCCTGAATCATTTTGCATCTCAAAATGCATTCTTTATTCTAATATTCTAACAGCTCTTATCTGTTTAAATGGTATCTGTTCACAGTCAATTACAATAAAAATATCAAAAACTATGTGAACCTGCCTCTTTCCCTCTGTGTGTTTAGCTTGTATATCAAACACTTATTTATATTTTATCAAATTCTTGTATTCATTATTCTACATTTAATGCTATAAATCCTGATTTACAGTTTTTGATTATGCATTACTTTTTATTTTAAGTCCTTTAGAATGATATTCCAATAAAGTTTGTTATTGTAACACTTTTCTCACTCACTTGATATAATTGTATTGACATTAGCAACATAGTCATTTTACTCTATTTGTTATATCCATCCATTTTGATGTATTTGGAATTAAACTATATACTTTGATAAAATAATTATGAATTGTATTTTCCAAAAGCAATCATCACATTTGCTAAACTCGGTGACTAATTAAACAAGATTTACCAAGATGGGAAACCTTAACATATTAACCCACGGTGGTGGTTCTGTGGTAGCGTTGTCGCCTCACAGTAAGACGCTGTCCGGTTCGATTCTCAGCTAGAGCGTCTTCTGCATGGAAACTTGCATGAATGGGCGTACCTTCATTGAAGGTTGTGCATCAGGCCTGGCAAGCTGGTACATAAAAATCAACTGCCAATCATTAGCGGACCAGAGTTCTGCTGTGGCGACCCCTAACCGGGAAAAGCCGAAAGACACAAACACAAACATTGTCATCAAAGGCTCCAATAATTAAAATAACAGTTTTTCCTGACCTTCTTTCATGTAAACTCCTAAGGGGATGTACTACTAAAATTGTTTATCTGTGTTTAAGGAAAATTCAGACTTCATTTGGTTCTCCATATCAGTAAGGGTATGTTACAGTCAACTAGTTGTTTCAAGATCTTGTGTTCTGAAAGTTATAAATTTAAACCTGCATTTTGTTTTTCATGACTCGCAAATATTTCCCATTTCCTTTATTCTCTCATGTCTGAAATTTTATGAAATTTATTTCAGGCATATGTGATTTGGTACAATTAACAAAAGTTTTCAAAATTTGCCTCATAATTTTGTTCAGGCCATCACTGGATCAAAGGTTTGGAATAATCTTTAAATGGCATGTAGAGCAACTATATCACCATGGCTTCTAGTCTGAATTAGTCAGGGTGTGCTGAAAGGATACAGGAGTAAGCAAAGTCATAGACTATGACCGAATTATTTTCCGACTAAATTATTTTCCTTAATCATGAATTTTGTTCATGCCATCTTTGGATGAACAATGTTTAAAAAACTGTAAGATACACGTCAGAACACCAAGAACTGCACATGCTTTTTATGTTCTTGTGGATCCCAACTTTCAGAATAACACAATAATTTCCTAGATTATTACGATGTAGTCTTGTTTGGTCAGTGTGTGATTAAAGGATGCAGGGAAAAGCAAAGTGGAAAAGTAACACTGAATTTCTTTCTTTAACTGTGATTTTTATTCAGGACAAAATTGGATGAAAATGTTTGTACAAAAAGCTCCAACATACACATGAATGTATCTAGAAACCTCCCTGGCTTCTAAACGTATAGTGGCTCCAGGACCTCCAGGTGAATTAAGTTATTTTCTGCACAATTATTATAGTGAGGTCTTCATCAGTAAGGATTCAAGAAAAAGCTAAACTGAAAAGTAAGACTGAAGTTCTTTCCTTAATCATGAGTTACTGGATGAAAAGGCTGTTAAAAACATCAATATGTACCTCACAGCACTGTATAACACCAATGGTTTTGGGCCCCAAGTGGTCCCAAGCCTCCAGCTTAATTCATTTATTTCTTTCACAGCTATTGGAATGCAGTCTTGGCTAGTTAGAATGTGTTGAATGTACGAAAGACAAACTGTGAAAAAAAGAAAAAAAAAGTAATCCAGATGGTGTGGGTAGGTCAGAATGGGGATGGCAAGGGGTGCCAGGCGATGTGTATGATAGAACACTAGGCTGTAGAAGGTGCCATGAAGCCTTCTAATGTTGGCACAGCCCAAGTCAAAGCTCTTCTTGAAAATATAAGAGAGGATTCTCAAACTTTTTTATCATAGAAGAGCAGGGACTTGGTGCAAAATGCATTTAATGATTCAGAAAGAAGGTTCCAGTAGCCTACCCTCCTATGGAACCTTTTGTACCTGTAAACATTAGTCCTTGCTAAACCGAGCAACATATACCTATTAGTGTTACCCACATAAATATTTGGTCTTGAAGGGATACATCATTAATGTTTTGGGTTAGAAAAGCTTGTGCTGGCTATGTATTATTTCACAAAAGAGTATGACTAAACTTTGTAGACTCATCCTCCCATGGGAAGTGTCAAAAAAGAAATAAAGACATGTTAGGGCTTTTTCTTATGCAAAATCAGAAATGTATTAGATGCAGTTCATTCCCCCAAAAGTTGAACAATGGGGTCAAGGGACATTAAGGACTTCAGTTTTGGGACCATCAAGTTGTCATTTCCTCTTGTTGCAAAGGCAGAGCTCCTGCTAGCTATTGTTAACTTCTTGGAGTTAAAACCCAATAAATGTTGGAATAAATGTAGACTGGTATTAGTAAAATCTTTAGTGATATTTAAGAGGGAAAAGGAAAGATTTTCTATTCTTAAGAAAGAGAGAGGATTAGTATAACATTACCAGGTATCAATGGCACGTAATCCAGGCTTCTGTAAGAAATGGGAAGCTACAATAATCAGCAATGGTTTACTTATCTTGGGAAATATTATAGAATGGTATAGAAATACAGCATAGCATTACAGGTTTGATACTGGACTTTTTTACTGTTTACTGTATTTATTTACATATATTTTACATAATTCCATATGATGTATAATCACTCCTGTTTGTTGTGAAGGGTTATCTGATTCACTCAGTTTTAGCTATTCATATGTCTGGTGAATGTATGTATTTTTTGAAGAATTTCAGGTAAATTAGTTTTATTATTTGCAAAATGCAAGAAATAAACATAAACTTTACTGGCTTGGTTAGTTTTCAGTTGCAGTACTCTCATGTTATATTCATATTCTGGGGGTCATTTAGGCTATTCTTTGACCAGTACTACCTTGACAAACATCACTGCTCCCATTTGAGAATGTTGGGTCACCTTGACTACATTGTGTTAGTTACTGGTCATGCCTGCCCTAGAATTACTGTAACTTTTGTGGATGGCTGCTGTTGTGGCGTATGAAATTGCCATTTCATTACAGAAAGTTTAGTGCTTAGTCAAATACAAAAATGAAGTAACAGTAAATCTTTTCTCCTGATATGGGCAAGTGTTTGATGTATGGATGGAATTTTACACAATGGAATAAATACTTTTTCAGAAAGAAAGCAATAGATGTTCAAATTTTTTTGCAGACTTGAGATCCCAGCTGTTCGAAAGTATTTCACTCTTGCCCAGGCTGTTGAAGCAGTATTGGAGAATTCTGACAGTGACACAGAAGACAACTACATTCAAGAAATTTGCATTCTTCCACAGTGGATGGGGATGATTCTGAGGTCAAACATATTGAGGAAAATCACCTGGGTCCAGATGAATCATCAGACATTTGTGGAGAACTGGACACATTCACCAGTGCTGAGCATGGCAATGATGAAACTGTGACTACTGCAGCAGTTACCTGTGACACTGAAAAACACCATTCATGCAGTCGTACAAGAAAATGCAAATGTGGGTGCAAAGTAACAGAAGCTGTTCATACTGTGGTTGAAGATGACTACAGTTATTCAGAGCAAAGAAAACAAAAAACTACAAAGCTGGCTGAAAGTATCGCAGGAAGTAACAAGACTGCAACTCGAAAATACAGGTCTTCAGAGAAAGTGCAGGTACCACCATCAAGCCATAAGACCAGTTGGAAACTAACAGACAACTTCACGGAACCTATGAAATCTGAGAAAGTAACCAGACTACTCGTTATACATCCAGAACTGCTGATGAAGAAGCAGCTGGAGTTATTTGATGCATATTTTGGTGATGATCCTTTTAATCGCTTGAAAACCCAGACAGAACTGTATGGAGATTGAGATAAAAATGCACCAGGGTTTTCAAATCCATGGAAGAAATCAGACAGTTCGTTGGCAATGCTCTGCTGTCAGGATACCACAAATTTCTCAGAGAAAGAGATTACTGGAGTATGGCTGATGATTTGGTTTTAATGCAATGAAGAAAGCAATGACCAAGAGCAGATTCCAGGAACTGAAGCATTTTTCCATGCAACTGACAACAAGAACCTGGAGAAGTCTAAGGTTGCAAAAGAGAAAACTGTTTATGATAGTCTTAACAGTGCACTGATGCAGTTTGGCATGTTTGCATAGAACAATGGTTCCATATTATGGCCATCATAGGACCAAAATGTTTAGAAAGGGTAAGCCAATAAGATTTGGCTATAACATTTGGATGCTCTGCTCTTCAGATGTATTCCCATTCCAGGCTTTTATTTACTGTGATAAAACAGATCAGCCTGAAACCATTGGCTTGGGAGAGCATGTCAGTTGTACTGCGATGGGTGAAAAGGCAAAAATTCCACAGCCAAGAATGATAACTAACTATACTTCAGGCATGGGTGGTGTGGCTCTTGACTTCTAACAGCATATTGTCCTGTGATAAAGTCAAAGAAGTGGTGGTGGAATCTTCTAGTCAATGCATTCAATATGGCAGTAGTTGTTGGGTGGAAACTTCACAGCAAAGATGCACCATATTCAGACCATCTCACACATCACGAATTTCACTGGGAAGTTTCCAGGGCTTGCTCAAGGGAGCATCTTGTCACCAGCTCAGTGGTCCCACTGCACCAGTACCTCATCTTGTGAGATGCAATTGCACCCGAAACCACCTTAAGTCAAAATCGCAAGGGAGGTGCACCTACTGCCAGTCAAATGCATGAAAGAAATGGAGAAAGTGCAATAGGCATCTTCACATCAACTGTTTTGCACACTCAGTACTTTTGAACTCTGCTGGGCTTGATTTCTTGACAAACTGCCATTTGACAATTCAGTGAATTTATTTTAGACTTTTCTTTGACATATCATATATACTGTAAAAATAATATGATGATGATAGTTGTAAAGTGCAGTCAAAACATTAACATTATGTGGTTGGACTATTATGCTAATATTAATGTACCAACATTTCCATTTGGGAACATGGGTATAATTTTTTGATGTTGGTGAATTTTACTGTGAGACTGCTTTTCTTTATCTCAAAGGATGAGACAGTGTCAGGAAATATGATATTTAACAGATTTTACCATTTATTTACACACCTGGGGAAATACAGGTTAATCCCACTGCTTCAGTAAGTTATCAAAGTGAGGGAAAATGTTCACTATTATCAAATCATGTGCTAAACTGGAAACACAACAGAATGAATTATTTTCCCAAACACAGTTTATATTCCCACTTGAGTATGACATATAGTTTCCTGTATCTTTCTTAATGAGGGTTTTCTTTTTATAAACAGATTATGATTTTATAAGTATAGCAATACTGCCAAAATCTATCAATTCCCTCCTGTTCCTTTCCAGCAATTAAAGTGGTGAATTTAATTAAAATGGCTGAAATACATTAACAAAACTCAGACTCTATTATCCTGGCAAATCACATTCTATAGGTCTAACATCACTAGCTTTAGTAGTTTCACTGGCTGCTTTTTTCATAGGTATAAGCAGTGATATCATTATTTCAAAATTCTTGCTAAGTGGCCCTTTTCCCCACATTTAAATCAGAGACTGACTGCAGTTGATACCTTTTGTATGTTACCATAATTTGATACATGTTTTACTACAGGTCTAGCCTGCTCAGCTGTGTGTAGTGTTTCATTACTTAACAATGTTTCTGTTAGTACAACAAAATTATGAGCATTCTTAAGCTCACCTTGAAACACCCACTTCTGTAAAGTAGCAGACAAAGTTCTTTTACATTTATCAGTAGGTAGCATTTTTTGTTTTAGAATATTGACCATAGGGATTAAGCATATTTCACCTCACATAACTGAAACTTTAATGTTATATTTGGTAAAAATATCCATCTGTGAAACTTTACATTTTGTGTTTTAAAAGCAACACCAGCTTAGGCTAGCAATGTATTTTTCCCCAGCTTGTCATAGTCCTTATACTCAATACTTTCCATATGCTTAAATGCCTTCAATGGATCCCCACTAAAAGGTGGAGTAGAGAATCTTTTTCTGGTCATTTCTAGGGCTAGAGTTTCTAACAATGACTCTGCCATAATAATTTGTCTCAAATGTTCTTTACTGTGACAGATAAAATACAGGTGCAGTCAAGTGAACAAAGTTCAGAGCACGAGGCTGTCCTACTAGCATTATCAGTCACTACTAGAATGTTTTAACTCAAGGTGAAACAAACTCAATAGCAAAACTCATGCAGACAGCAAAAGGAAAAACAGAAATCAGAACTGTTGCCATAAGTTAAGCCAAAAACATCCCTGCACCGCACCCACAAATATGGTCTATTAATTACACTGAACTCCAGATGTTTACAAAACATATGTTGCTTTACTGTAGCGCCAAAAATAAAAGGGAGTAGTTCAGAATGTTTCCATCATAGTGAACTGAAATCTTTGTAACAGTTTTTGCATGCAAGCAAATATTCTACAATAAAAAGGAAAGACATATAGAATGCTTGTCTGTTTTGTTAAACGTTTACATCAAGGTCCAAGATTCCCTCATAAAATACAGATCAACAATGACTAAAAGTACAACAATTGTGCTCTGCCTCTGTATTGGAGTAAGTATACCCACAGCATATTGATGATTTCAAGCAGAATCTCTTTTCCTCAGATACCATTTTTTTCGTGAAGATGTTTAGCTCTCTCCATAAATACTCAATGAACATTCCTTGTTTAATGCAGGTACATCACCCAAAATCTTTATTGTAGTAAACTCCACCTATTCATATAAGGACAACTTCAATGAATCTTACTCGTTAAACCCCCTTCACTTATAAGTCAAAAATAAGGTGCTATTAATTGCTGAACTTAACAAGTGTTAAGCAGCTATGATGAGTTTACTATTTTCTTAAAGCAAGAGCCTTTATTAACATCATGGTGGATATATTTGTGTAACCTAGTACTGAAGAAATTTACTGGTAGTGCAAACTTTTCTTAACTAGATTTACAGGAAAGATTACTCATTAAAAATAAGAAAACAGTATTCAAGCTGGCACTGCGTGTTTAGAAAAACAAGTGATGAATGCTATCACTTAGTCAGAGCTTCCTCAGATCTAAGGTATACACAGCATTAATATGTACTCTTCTATTTTCCATATGTAAAGCCATGTAAATTAAAAGGAAGGCTTTAATCCAAGAGCACTTCAACAAATAACATTTAATGACAGTGATTGGAACAGTGATAAACAGTGACATATACATAGTTTGCATGTTTATCGTGATTGGTGCTGTTTACTCTTTATCTGAATAAGTACAACATCACAGAATATCTGGGTGTTGATCAATGAAAAAGGTCTCTTATTTTAACTTAATAAACTATGGTTTAAACAAGCAATAGGAGCTTGTTTTCTTATTGTTAATAAGAATTCAAAGTGATCTTTGACACTGATCTTACACTTAATTTTTTAACAGTTTGTATATATATGGATCTACTTCATAAGATCGACAGACCATTTCATCGACATTCATTTGGTCGACAGCTCATTTGGTTGACAACCAGTATTCAAGGCAAAAACCAGGGAATTGCCCCCCCTCCCCAATGTTGTGTGACCCTGGAGTTGATATATATAGTTAGAGGGTGCGTGGGGGGCACAGACAGATTTAAAACATGAAAATACAACAAAAACTACACATTTTAAACCCCCTAACTATATACAGATAGATGTGTGTGTGTGTGTGTGTGTGTGTGTGTGTGTGTGTGTGTGTGTGTGTGTGTGTGTGTGTGTGTGTGTCCATGTGTGTATGTACATATACATATATAACATATATATAAATATATATATATATCTGTGTATGTCCACGTGTTTATGTACATATACATATAAATATATATATATATATATATATATATATATATATATATATATATATATATATATATGTGTGTGTGTGTGTGTGTGTGTGTGTGCTTGTATACACCCACACAAATAGTAACTGCACAATGACACAGTAGTGGGGAAACACTTTTCCTAGTACCCATTACAGTTGTTCAGGCATCCTGACATTCATCATAAGTACCATTCTTGGACTGAATTCTATCAAAACATATTTTAAATACATGCCATGCTCCAGTGTATGTACACATAAATGTGGGTAGATACAGATTATTATATATAGTTTTATACATACATATATATATATATATATATATATATATATATATATATATAGATAAATATCTAGCTATATCTATTTATGCGCACACAAACACACACACACACACACACACACACACACACACACACACACACAGTACTAACAGAATGAAATCAAGAAGGTTGACTTGTTTTGTATTTGCTTAGATGATTGGAATAGTACAGCTTTACTGGTGTCATGAATCCTTCCATTTTTCTACATCACCTACTCAAAATGCCTCCTTTACACCTTTCTTTTATAACTTTCCTGCTTGAATAAAGCAAATAAGAATGGTTTTAAAAAAATGAAGAAAAAAAAAGAAAAATCTGGGGTTGCCTCAAATACAATGGCTGAAATATTTATCTCATAATGAGGGCTGCTTGGTGATAGTACAAACCTAAGACAAAAAAAAAGAAAGTATTTTTTTCTTATATGCTTACCAGTACAGAGTCTCTACCTAACATGTAATATGGTTATATGGTGCTGTAAATCCCTCTTATACATGCGTTAAGCTAACGCACACAAGAGTAGTCACTCAGCATTAACATGGGATTACTCACACAGCATTGCATTATGCTAAAATAAATTCTTTATAAATTCTGACCTTTGTGCCTGCTGTTTTATTTAAAGCATACTGAGGTCTGTATGCATTCAGAAAAAAAGTAAAAATCATTATATATGTCTGTCAGCAACAAAATGATCTAGGAAATCTAACCATACTGTCTTTAATAACAGTGGCTCTACCATTTAGAATGTTTTCATTTATTTGGCCAAGTGACCAAAAAGAAACAACAGGCAACTTTTCATAAAACCCATTTCATTAAAAGAGATGAAAATAACCTGATCACAAAGCAATATTACGCAGCTACAACATTATAGACCTTTTGCTTGTTAGCAAATGATGAAACAAGTAATTTTCCTGTCTTAAAACTATATATTAATTTACAAGATGTAAAAAAATAAACACATTGAATATGCCATTTCTTTTATCACCAACTAATCTTGATATTTTAATTAGTCCTCTATTAGTCTTTCCTAATCTCATTGTCTGGAGGTGGGTGTGCAAAAAACACCAGCAAAATGCTCTATGTTGTCAAAAACATTAGGAAATTGATAATAATATCATGATAAACTTGTATCTTTCGGCTTTTCCCGGTTAGGGGTCGCCATAGCGGAACTCCAGTAAACTAATGATTGGCAGTAGATTTTTATGTACCGAGTTGCCAGCCCTGATGCACAACCTTCAACGAAGGTACGCCCATTCACGCATGTCTCCACACAGAAGACACTTTAGCTGAGAATCGAACAGGACAATGTCTTACTGTGAGGTGACAAAGCTACCGCAGCACCACCACCGCAGTAACATCATGATAAACTAAACATCTAAATGTTTCTTTCTGTATTATCTAAAAATGGAGAGGCCCTTTTCTAAGTGGAATAATGCAGAGTAGAGAGAAAGTATCATTAGCGGACCGGAGTTCCGCTGTGGCAACCCTTAACCGGGAAAAGCTGAAGGACACAAACAAACAAGAGAGAAAGTAGATGGAGAGAATGAAGCTTCCAGGAGGCAGGGATGCTCTTCTCTTGTAGCACTGCGCGAACCGCACCCTTAGATTGTCTGTTGTTTCCCTTGATTCCCACCTTATCAAGTATTATTGCTGCTTGATATGCTGTTTTTCAGGATTTCTGAAACATGATATTTTTGTTTTGTTTTGTTTTTATGAATGTATTTATTTATTTTCTTAGCTAATCAGGAAAGGCCAACTGAGCAAATGTAAGGCCTCTTTAAAGTGGCAGCTCAGGGACTAAAACTCCAGCACTGAGAACAAATAGTACAGTTCATGATGTGATGCCCACTAGCACAATATCTTAAATGTGAGAATAACGGTGAAATTTTTAAAAGTTGCTAAGCAGTACATATACTCTATGCAGTTACACAATACACAGCTATGATTATTACATCCTTTGATGAAATTAAAGGTGGAGAAACATGTTGTAGCTTGAAGCAGAACATGAGTAGTGCTGTCTGAATATATTTACATAGATACATTTTCATTTTATAGATGCATAGTTCAGTACAAGGTAAGTTAAATGGCATATAACTTGTAACAGAACGTAAGAATAGTGACAGCAGAGGAAAGCGAGAGAAAAAGTGAAAGAAAGCTGAAGGTGTTCAATTACATCAGAAGAATATGTATATTTTATGAGTGCTGATTGCACAAAAATTGTGATTGCTTTCGGAAGATTATATTTGAACAGTTGGCAATTTCTCCATAGTATGGGTATTGAACTTTTTATTTCTCTTTTACAGTATGAACCTGGATATTATATTAGTAAAAATTTAATAAAAGAGATTATGCTAACATGAATCTAGCAGTGTTTTATCATTTAGTAGTAGCAGAGGATGCAAATTTTTATCATTAATCATAGAATGCTATGTCTCATTATGAATTATGTTATATGATAAACTGACCCAAGTCATAAGTATTAGCAACACTGTATACTGAGTTGTCCCCTCCCTCACACTGATGCACAGTGGAAAACCTGGCCACAGAGACCCAAAATGTGATGCTTATGAATAGTTAATGAATATTCATATGGATCTCCTTACTAACCTCATCAATATTCATTAAGTATTCAGCAATATTGAAAAACAATCCAGTGTGTGTGTCCATGCAGCCAAAAACCACAGAAGTAAGAACCACAAAGAAACTATATTCAGTAAGGCACTAGTGAAACCAGAGAGTTAATGTGAAAATTAATGTAGGCATTGTAACATACATACCTGAAATGCTATGTGAACTTAGAAAAAAATATGAGGCAAAATGTGGACATTCTGCAAAAATATGGACCGTTGAGAAGTAAATTTGGAAGTTAGAAAAACAATTATTCTTGTATTAGGATGCTTTTTTCTGAAGAATAAGAGATCTGAAACAGTAATGTCCTACACTGTTTACACACCATAAAATGGCTCCCAACTGAAATGCCAGCATTGGAAATGACCAGTGTTGAAAAGCCAAAAAAAAAAGATGGAAAACCTAGAGAACAGCCAGAACAGCTTATCTCGAAAAATCACCCTACTACTTTAGACTTCTTTTTGCTGCCCCACATCCCCAAACTTGCACATACTTACTTATCTATACCAGTGCTTAACATTTACTGTTAAATATATGCAACAGAAGGCAGAAACTTTAAAATAGATGTTATGTGCAACTGGAAAATTAAAAAAAAAAATATGACCCTTGTTGCTTTTTTTTCTGCAATGGATGAATTGGTCAGCTGGGGAAATAATTATAATAATATAATGTGCACATCCTGAGTAGAAAATTGACAATGGAACCTAAAGAAGGAAAAAAATGTATGCACAAAAAGTATCATGGATTTTTACTGCTGGCACAGATTTTAACCAACCAGAAACATTTTTAACCAAGCCAAGTATTTGCCAACATTATTGACTTTAAAAATCTCAAAACCGTTGAAGAGGACATAAAATGTGTTTTAGATTCATGGCTCATTTTTTTCTGGAATGGATGCTCCTGAGACTATCAAACATTAAAATGCCCGTTTAATCTAATGTGTCATACAATGCGCCAGGAGAGCTATTGTCTGCTTTGTGAGGGTCAAAGGTGCTTTACGTCAATAAGTACATTATCTAGCAGTATCTGTAGGCTGAGCACATTTTTGTTCCCTGAATGAAACAGCTTTTCCACAGAATGATCCCTTTATACTGCATTTTACAAAACTGCTCTGACCTGATCATTTGAGTTTAGCAACATTTGTCCCATCTCCTCTGTAGTATGAATGGAAGGATATTCAGCCTGCTGAGGCAAACCAGAATTCTATTAAACACGTCTCTCCATCTTTTAATAACAACACTGGCTTCTCAATGGCTTTCAGACACAGACATCTATTAACTGCTGCATCACAGTTAACATTCACTACTGAATAAAGGCTGAAGGGGAAGAAATTCAGTTTTGTGCACCCTTGCATCTAAGAAACACAAATATTGCTCTCCTACAGTCAAAGGAAAGAGGTGACAATGGCACAAGCTAAGGTAAGTTAATTCCATTTTTGAGGGTGGGAGTGATAAGTACAAGTAGATCAATCTTATCATCTTAACCTTAAAAACCAACGATTTACAGCTGTGTAATCCTGCTATCAACTGCAACTTCTGCACCTGTTCCTTTTATGCATCAATACAAAGCATTGCATTTCCTAAGTTAATTTAAAGGTACAGAAATAAAATGCAGCAGATTATATGGCAACACAGAGTCAGTAAAACTCAATAAAAAATATTTATTTTTAAAATATGCTTGTCAAGCTTAAATTCTGAGATAAATGATGGAAAAACTCTACTTTACCATAAAACAATTAACTACATTTACCCAGCCAGAATCTGTGAAAATACACATAGCAACAAAGTTTTTTTTTTCCTTTTTTTTTAATTCTGTTATTGCATGCAGCCTTTCACATATCCAAGTGACACAATGGCAGTTACAAAACAAATAATTTAGCCACAAAGTAGGTTCAGCTTTTGTACTTGCCAAATAATCATTTATCGACATTCCCATCTAAATCAAAGAAGAAAAAATATTGTTTTTCTGTGTGTGGAGGAAAGGAAGGGGCACAGCAGAAAGCTGTCCCAAAAATTTTTTTATTCTAATTTTGAAGTCCATAGAAGTCAGAGAAGGAAATTCCCGACTGCAGCAAGAAAGGCAGAAAACAATAATTTCTATTAGCATGAAAAATCATGCTATAGCATAAGCTGTCATTGAACAGATTTTGCTCTTGCAGCAGCAGGGACAGAGTCGGACCTCTGCTGATCTGTAGATCACATTATATGAGGTAAACAACTTTACTATTCTTGTCTGTCATGCTGTCGAGCTGTCTGTAGGAAAGCAGCACTACTCTGCTCTTTCATGGGTGGACCTACAGACACCATTGGTACCAATATTATTTAATATTAGCCTCCTCAATTTTCCACATTTTTTCAGCCATGTGTATAAGAAGTGGGTTAATGATAAGCAAAAGCATGGGCCCCTTTTTATCAAGCAGGAAAAACATGCCAAACACATTCTAATATGGGATCAGTGGGAACATGCTGAACACATTCTAATGTGGGATCAGTGGGAACATGCTGAACACATTCTAATATGGGATCAGTGGGAACATGCTGAACACATTCTAATGTGGGATCAGTGGGAACATGCTGAACACATTCTAATGTGGGATCAGTGGGAACATGCTGAACACATTCTAATGTGGGATCAGCGGAAACATGCTGAACACATTCTAATACTAGATCAGCAGAAACATGCTGAACACATTCGAATAGGGGGTCAACGGGAACATGCCAAACACATTTTAATACGGATTCAGTGGGAACACACTGAACACATTCTAATATGGGATCAGTGGGAACATGTTGAACATGTTCTAATACAGGATCAGTGGGAACATGCTGAACACATTCTAATGTGGGATCAGTGGGAACATGCTGAACACATTCTAATGTGGGATCAGTGGGAACATGCTGAACACGTTCTAATATGGGATCAGTGGGAACATGCTGAACACATTCTAATGTGGGATCAGTGGGAACATGCTGAACACATTCTAATGTGGGATCAGTGGGAACATGCTGAACACATTCTAATATGGGATCAGTGGGAACATGCTGAACACATTCTAATATGGGATCAGCGGAAACATGCTGAACACATTCTAATACTGGATCAGTGGAAACATACTGAACACAGTCTAATACGGAATCAGTGGGAACACACTGAACACATTCTAATATGGGATCAGTGGGAACATGCTGAACACATTCTAATATGGGATCAGTAGGAACATGTTCTAATACGGGATCAGTGGGAACATGCTGAACACAGTCTAATACGGGATCAGCGGAAACATCCTGTACACATTCTAATACAGGATCAGTGGGAACATGCTGAACACATTTTAATATGGGATCAGTGGGAACACACTGAACACATTCTAATATGGGATCAGCGGAAACATGCTGTGCACATTCTAATACAGGATCAGTGGGAACATGCTGAACACATTTTAATATGGGATCAGCGGAAACATGCTGGACACATTCTAATACGGGATCAGGGGGAACACATTGAACACATTCTAATACGGGATCAGGGGGAACATGCTGGACACATTCTAATACGGGATCAGGGGGAACATGCTGAACACATTCTAATGTGGGATCAGTGGGAACATGCTGGACACATTCTAATACGGGATCAGGGGGAACACACTGAACACATTCTAATATGGGATCAGTAGGAACATGCTGAACACATGGGATCAGTGGGAACATGCTGAACACATTCTAATGTGGGATCAGTGGGAACATGCTGGACACATTCTAATACGGGATCAGGGGGAACACACTGAACACATTCTAATATGGGATCAGTAGGAACATGCTGAACACATGGGATCAGTGGGAACATGCTGAACACATTCTAATGTGGGATCAGTGGGAACATGCTGAACACATGGGATCAGTGGGAACATGCTGAACACATTCTAATGTGGGATCAGTGGGAACATGCTGGACACATTCTAATACGGGATCAGGGGGAACACACTGAACACATTCTAATATGGGATCAGTAGGAACATGCTGAACACATGGGATCAGGGGGAACACACTGAACACATTCTAATATGGGATCAGTAGGAACATGCTGAACACATGGGATCAGTGGGAACATGCTGAACACATTCTAATGTGGGATCAGTGGGAACATGCTGGACACATTCTAATATGGGATCAGGGGGAACACACTGAACACATTCTAATATGGGATCAGTAGGAACATGCTGAACACATGGGATCAGTGGGAACATGCTGAACACATTCTAATGTGGGATCAGTGGGAACATGCTGAACACATGGGATCAGTGGGAACATGCTGAACACATTCTAATGTGGGATCAGTGGGAACATGCTGGACACATTCTAATACGGGATCAGGGGGAACACACTGAACACATTCTAATATGGGATCAGTAGGAACATGCTGAACACATGGGATCAGTGGGAACATGCTGAACACATTCTAATGTGGGATCAGTGGGAACATGCTGAACACATGGGATCAGTGGGAACATGCTGAACACATTCTAATGTGGGATCAGTGGGAACATGCTGATCATGTTCTAATACAGGATCAGTGGGAAGAGGCTTAGAAGATGGTACAAAAGCAAACCCAGTCAAGTGTGGAAAGGATATTTTCCAAGAAACTCATCAACTTCTTATTACCTGTAGATTACTTTATATTTTGTGGTAGATGAGTTTATACAAGTGATGTCAATTAAGTAATAGAGCAACCCATATTATATATATACATATATATATATATATATATATATATATATATATATATATATATATATATAAGTTAAATCAATTTTTAGAGCTCAGGCAATGTGATAACCAACTTGAGTGGGTTTCAGGTTTCAGTATATGCAATTTACACACTTATAATGCATTAATAGATTGTGGCACCTTCGGGATTCTAGTAATACATGTTTAGTGCCCCATGCATTTAGAGAATTAGTTAAAGATTATTTTTTAATACTCATGTCCTGTTTAGTTCATGAGGTATTATTCTATCCCTAAACAGTTAAATCCTTGAGAGATTACTACTCAAGTCTGTGACACTACCAAGGTAAAAAACTTGCTTCTTTAGTTTTAGTATGCAGCTGTGCCAGGACTTCAAAAACTAGACTTTGAAAACACTGGCCTTTATACTGCTTTCAAAAGTAGAGGGAATATTCCTGTAAACAAAAATTGTCTATAATGCATAATGTTGCAGTACAATTCATTCAAAACTGATAAGCTGAGGTTTGCTGCAGTACTATTTAGGGAGTCATTATAACTGATATTCTCAAAAGGGTAACATCTCATTACCTGTGAGTTTGAATGACTAGGAATCCATTCACTATGCAGATGGAAAAAACATAATTTCTGCTAAGATGTAAAACAGATATTAGCAGGATTATACAGAGGCACTGGCATTCTCTGCCCACACACAAACACACACACACACACACACACACACACACACACACACACACACACACACACACACACACACACACATGCACACACACACACACACACACACACGCACACACACACACACACACACACACACACACACACACACACTCTACATGTGCTCACAGAACACATTATCTTGTGTCTTAACTCATACAATGTCACAGAATGGCTGTAGCATGCCTTTGTTTTTAATCTAAGCCTGAGCTCAAGCAAAAATTCCATTTTGCTCCCAAGTAGCTAATAAAAGCTTTAAAGGTAGTTAGTAGGCATGCAGTTCATGATTAAATTGAGAAGCCAAGACCAGTTTTAACACTGCCTTACATTGCCCTCTGGTTAAGTGACTTGATCTGAATCACATACTAGGCAAAATGAAGTGGATGCAATCAAACCCTGGATAAGAGTGATCAGCTTAATAACAGCTTGTAGTCTTAATCCACTGTGTTAACTGACAGGCTAAAAGCTTTAACGATATCAGCATGATAGAAAAATAGAATCTCTGTTTGATCCAAAACTTAGATTCAAAGAAAGAAGTGCTACAGCCATTAAAGGTCAATAATAATTTAGTCAGCTTATATATTTTAACATAGTAATATAGCATACAAAAAAACATAATAATTATCAAACAAAAGGATGAAATGTTTATTCAAATTTCTTCATTGCATCTGTCTGATCAATAATGTTTCTCCCCTGATATTAATTTTTTTTTTTGCCAAACAAATTAAATGCAGTCCTATGATCGCATGGGACATTCTTCTATTTGGAATGACGTTGTATTGATACAGATATATGAACTTATTTAGATAAAGAACATTTCCTGAGTTAATCATCTTTGATGTCATTTTGTAATCAAGATTATGTGTGATGAGTGATCTCTAATTTGAGAGAGGTTTGTGTCAAGGATTTATAAATATGATAGCTTGGTATCATAAAGCAGTTTGACATTTTCAGATATATGGGTAACAAATGCTCTTCAAAGGTTCTATAAACCTTACCTGGCAAACTGGCAGGACTGGAACTCTTAGACTTGGTAAAGTGAGTTACAATTTTTCTACTTCTTACACAGCAAATAATAAAATTCATTATCATCATACTTCCTAGACATTTCCTAGATCCAAGACAAAATGTTTTAACTGATCTCACTGTTTTTACTGAAATATTTTACAAAAATATTTGTCCATTTGTATGTCGGGACATATAACCTTCCTTCTTAATTAATTAAATGGTCAGATGTAGTTCCTAGCTCTTCCTTTCCTAATCGGAATTGCTAGTGTCTTACCAGTCTTTCCTACTTCGATATTACTTTCCATTTTTACCTTACATCTCTATTCTACTAGACTGATCTGATCCCAAATCCTTTATTTCTGAATGAGCAAATCCTTCTACTTCTCAATAGATTTCTTATAGCAAACTTGTAATAATATAAATGCAACCCTTAACTGTTCATCTACCCTTATCAGTTGGACTTGGATTTGATTTCAATAGATTTTGTTCCACTTAATGAACATTATACAAAAGATGACTGATGTTTATCATACATATTAAATTATCTATGCTCTTTCTCAAGCTGATCCACTATATTCCATTTACTAAGGCACAATGGATTAATGGAACTTCTTATTGTCTGATAAACTGAAGAACAATACCTGCACTTGAATTTTATTTCCAATGCTCCACAGAATTCTAGTCAAAGATCCATATTGATAACAGGGAAATAATTTGACATTGTAAACATATCTACATTCATTGCTCTATGATTAAATTTTGGAATTAAGGAGTCCAACAATCCTTAAGAGCTTGGATTTGATTCGAAGATTTTAACAATATCCCAAGCCTTTCTGAGTATCTCATTGTACCCCGCAGAGAATACTATCTGTACAAAACTGGATTCCATTCTAGTGTCCAAGATGCAGGAACCTTTACAAATGCACTCTATGAGCACCTACAAGGATGCATGGATCATGCCATCCCTAGCAAAACCAAGACTCACTCCCTTAAGAGAAGGAAAACAGTCTTGTGGACCCCTGCCATAAAAAGGCTATACAATAGAATGAGGAAACTAGTTCAGAAGAAAAACAAATCCCAAGAAGGAAAGACATCCCTGACCTGTATCAGTAAGAAACTAAGGTCCTTCATAAAATCATCCAAGGCTAAATTTGAAAGAAAAATAGCCAAGGATTCGAAAGATAACCACAAAGTCTTCTTTTGCTATGTCAAGAATCTAAGTGGCAACTCACAGATATGCTCTGAGCTAGTGCAAATAGCACAAAATATACTGAACCTACTGATATTGCCAACATCCTGGCAGATAGATTCAATGAAAAGTTCACCCCCCCTCTCACCCCCAAAAGGGCCCACAACAATACCGGAAAAGTGGAGTGTCCTGGAAATCACAGATGAACAGGTGAAAACAGCTCTTTCAAAAGCCAAAAGCACAGCATCAGTGGGGCCAGATGGTGTCCCAGGCTGTGTCTTGCACGAACTACCGAACAAACCAACCCCCCACCTAAACACACTGTTTAACCTCAGCCTCTCCACAGGCTACTTGCCCATAGAAAGACGCACAGCAATAGTTATTCCACTCCACAAAAGAGGGGCCACAACTGACCCTGGTAACTATTGCCCCATAAGCCTGACTAGCCTGGTCTGCAAGGCTATGGAGTGCACCATCATGGCACTCATTAACAAAGACATTGGGAACCTCCAAATACTGGACTCAACCCAGTTTGGCTTTGTTAAGGGCAGATCATGCCTACTGAATCTGGTTGACTTCTTCGAGACAGTCACCAAGGCCATAGATGAGGGGAAGGTGGTTCACACAGCCTACCTTTGCCTCGCCAAGGCTTTTGACACCATTCTCTACTCAGGAATTATAGAAAAACTCACCAGCCTGAACATAAACCCCTACATCAGGAAGATGGGTTGCCAACTGGCTTCCATACAGAACTCACACGGTAAGAATAGCAGGCTCCAGGTCCGACTCTAAACCAGTCACAAGTGGTGTCCCATAAGGCTCAGTCCAGGGACCCTTACTGTTCAGCATATACTTCTCAAAAGTACAGGCAAATACAGGAGGACTGTGGCTAACCAAGTTCACCGATGACTGCAAACTGGGAGCCATAATTGACTCTCCAGCTGACATGGACATTTTCCAAAAGGGCCTTACTGAGACGGACACCTGGTGTCAAAGTCATGGTCTCAAGCTAAATGCCAAAAAATGCATAGTCATCCCATTTGTGAAAAATAAAACACCCATGAATTACCACTTAGGTGGCAGCCCCCTTAATACAGAAGAGGTAATAAGAGATCTGGGGACCCAGGTAGATAGTAATCTCTCCTTTGACAATCATATTGCCAAAGTAGTTAGGAAATCTTTCTATATAACCCAGCTAATTACTAAAGGGTTTGCATCTAGAAATAAAGAGGTTATAGTGCCCCTCTACTAGTCACTCATCAGACACATCATAGAGTACAATGCCCCATTTGGGATGTACCTCACAAGACACTTCCAACTGTTGGAAAGACCACAAAAGTACCTCACCAAGAGGATTACTGGCCTCAAACATATGTCCTATGCAGCCCGACTGGAAAAACTCCGGCTGTACTCAGTGGCATATCACTTACTCACAGGGGATCTCTGCCTGGCTTACAAAGCCATGTCCAACTCAGAATTGATGGACATGCTCCACTTAAAGAAATCCAAGTCACTGCGAGCCATTCGCTCTAGTGAGCTAAACCTCGCCACAACAATAAATAAAACATGCTGGAGGGATTGATTCCTGTCACAGAGACTCCCCATGCTTTGGAACAAAATTCCTAACTACATTAGGCAGAGCCCCTCACTAACACTCTTCAAGAGAAACCTTGACGAGTGGATGGGTAACAGAAAATGCACCCCTGGGATCACTTCATTGGCTCTTCTCGACAGAGGCTCAGTTAATTAATCAATGGGGTGGTGAAGGCTGGCACACTCTGGCTAGGCTTATAAATGCCCTCGGGCAGATAGCCTAGTACCTACCTATGAACCTATAGTCTTCTATAACTACTGCCTGAGAAAATGTGTAATGTTTGACACCAATCTGAAATATCCTGCAGAAAATTATTACACTTGTTTTAATTGGATCATAAGTAGAAACTATAAGTGTTTTCCCCTGAAAAATTACTATTACTAATACCATTCTCCCAGCCAGTCCTCAATACACCTCAAATTCATTAATATAATTGCTTATCTATTTTATCAATTGAAAAATACTTCCAGATTATTGAAAACATCATTAATCCATTTATTTTTTTCTCTGTTTTGACATCATCCAATCTTACCTGGAATTCTTTTGCACGGATTACTTCTACTGTTTTATTTTGTAAGACGAATAGGACCATATTTTATTTTTATGTACTTTATTCCCTTGTATTAACAGAATACATTCCTGGTAACATTTTTCTGATATGTTTACTTTCAAGAAATTTTTCTAACTCCTTACTTGCTATCTTTAACTGAATAACCAAGTCAGAACTAACCACTTGGGGTGCAAACTCCTTACTCGCGATCTTTGACTGAATAACCAAGTCAGAGCTAACCACTTGGGGTGCGAACACTGGCTCTAGGTGATTTGGTCATATTGGCTAATGTTGATATGACCCACTAATCCCATGTAAAAATGGGAAAAAGGGGATTTATGACAATGATGATGATGACCAGGGGGTAGATAGACAAGGAAAATGTCAAAGATGAAGACATAAAAACATAAGAAAGTCATCTTTATCCATCATCATAATCCTTTGCAGAACAATAGGAGCAAGGCAATACTCTGCCCTTTAAATACAACTTCTTATGCTTGACATTTTATTTAATTATCTCTATGGCCTTGAGTTAAACTTCATTTTCAGCTGTCAAATGAACGGTCAGAGAAGCAATATGCCAGATGGCAATATGGCCAGGAAGTTTCCTTATTGTTGTAGACTTTTCCTTTGCCTCAACAATTTCTTTAGGGAAATCTTCAGCATTGGATGCTGTCAATCCTTCCCATGTATGTTTCCTCATCCTCTTTGTGGCTTGTAATAATTTACTTTTACTGTATCGAATATGTCATTCACTTTAGATTCCATCATTTTTCAATGCATTCCATCCAATAGTGGTTTATGATTTTCTACCACCTCTAGAACCTTGCCTTAAATCTTCTTGACATTTTGCTACACATCCCAATGAGTGCAGATGCCATTTTATAATCTCCTTCTTTCTTCTGCTTCAGCCATTCATTGTTTTCTCTTTTCTACCTGCAGCTAAAGATCATTACATTCTGTTGTCATAAAATCCATCTCCAAATCTCCTATACCAATTTGAAATACAGTTAAATCATATTTAGTGGTCAAATCATTCCTCAAGACTAGTTAAACAGGATGACAAACCAGAGTTTCTCCATGTGCAGTTCACTATAGATAATGTCCTATACCATATTGTAGCAAGCTGTAGGTCACCATCTATGCCTCACAAAACTCTAACACATACGATGACCTACTGGGACACTCATCTTCCAGCCCAACACCTTATTCATGGAATACTTTAATTACCCCTCTAGAGACTGGGAATCTTAAACAGCCTCTAATCTGTAGGCACAGATATTCCTGGACTTTGTAAATACAAACACCATTGATCAGTTACTGCAAACACCGATTAAAAGTTCCAAAATACTGAACCTTGTACTCTCAAATATGGAAGAATGTTGCACACCCCCACCCAAATGTAACATCCTCCCTGATAAGGTCAAACCATAAAGGTGTCTCCTTTGAAATCAAAATCATCTAAATAACCCCAGTAAATCCAATAAGAATTAGGAACTATTCCAAGACAAACTATTTTTAATAAGTGATAGTATGTCAAAATTCAATCCCCTCCAAATCCAGATAATACAGCAGCCTCTACAAACCAGAGCCATGGGCTCAAGCTCAATGCCAAGAAATGTATTTCCATGAATTACCATATAGGTGGCAGTACACTAAACACAGAAAGTGTGATAAGAGACTTAGGGACACAGGTGGACAGTGGTCTCACAGGAAATCCTTCACCTCATCACGAAGGGCTTTTCATCCAGAAAAAGGAGGTCATTGTATTTGGTATGTACCTCTCAAGACATCTGCAACAACTGGAAAGGCCTCAGAAATACCTCACTAAAAGAATCACAGGCCAGCTATACTCTGTTGCATATTGTCTACTCAATCTCTGCTTAACATACAAGGCCATGTCAAACCCAGAGCTGTTGGACATGCTACACTTAAAGAAATCCCAATCCCTCAGCCAGGGATCTAAACCTTGTCATCACAATAAACAAAACATGCTGGAGGGATAGGTTTCAAGAGGAACCTGATTGGATGGAGAGATCCAGTTGCCCTGCTAGACAGGAAAGTAAATAATGTGGGAAGAAATAGCCCTAGGGCTGATAGCCTAGTACCAACCTATGAACCTATGAACCTATGCAGAATTGTTCACTGTCACTGCTGTACCTACCATAACAGTAAGACCAAAACTAACTCCAACAACAAACCACCCTGGTGGCATCTCGAACGAACAGGTTATACAACAAAATGGAAAACAATCATGGCTAAAATCAGGAAGTGAAACTCCCATAAAGTTCAGAACTCTCTCATCAAATTAAACAGGCAAATAAGAGGGTTAATTAAGTCCAATAAATCCATGTTTGAGGTCAGGTTAGCTTCCCAGGCAAAAGATAACCACAATGTCTTCTTCAGCTGAACTGCTTGTTAATGGTGCCACATTCACTGAGCAGGGCAATATAGCAAATCTGCTGGCTAACAAATTCAATTCCAACTTTACTTCCTTCTCAGTAGTGCCACACAAGAAATACCTTTAAACACAAACCCTCCAACTATAAATAGAAAGCATGTCCTGGATGCACTTACTAAGGCCAAGAACACAGCCACAATGGACCCCAATAATATTCCACGATGCCTCCTAAATAAAATATGACCTATCAGGGCCACTGAACTTACTATTTAATGATAGCCTCAAAACAAGCTTCATGCCACAAAAATGGAGGACTGCAACGGTCATCCCTCTTCATAAAGGGTGGACCATCAGGAAATCCTGGAAACTACAGGCCTATTAGTATGACTAGTTTTATATGCAAATGCATGGAAAGAATTATTATGGAAATAATCAACAAAGACACAGGAGACCTTCAGGCAGTGGATCCACCCCAGCAGGCTTTGTCAAAGGAAGGTCATGCTTACTGAACCTGGTAGACTTCTTTGAGAATGCAATTGGTGAGGGCAAAACAGTGCATACTGCTTACTTTAACTTGGCTAAAGCATTTGATGCAATATCCCATTCAGGTATCATTAACAAACTTATGGCATTAGGCATAAAACCCTTATATAACTTGTTGGATAGCCAGGTGTCTCACAGATAGGAACCAGGGAGTTAGAACTGGTGAGAGAGACCACCTTCACTGAGAGGCAGCTCTCCAGTGGAGTCCCTTGGGGCTCCATGCTGGGTCCACTTCTCTTTGGCATCTACTTCTTAGAAGTCAAGACCAATGCCAAAGTCCACAAATCATTTCATACTATAAGAATTCATAGAATCCCCCAAGATGAAAACCATCTTTTAAGAGGGTCTAAAGCAGATAATGTCGGGTGACAAAGCCATCTCTTAAAACTCAGTGCGAAGAAATGCATTATATTACCTGTGACAATTGGAGGTATGGCAAGCCATACCAAGAGAAGGAGGGCAGTGGATGTGTAACATATGCCAGCACAGCTAGCTGGAATTTTGTATAGAAGTATATGTCATTTATATATCAAACGGATTTGTACAGATGCTTGTGTTGAAAAATTTATTTGTAAAGCTGCTTGTGTTAAAATGCATCAACGGTGTGCCTGCTGGAAAGACAAAAATGTACATGCATTATTGTAACTGAATTAAATGTAAATGTTTTGACAGAGAATACTGGAAGAGAAGAGGTTAATCTCAAGCATGTAAGAAAACTAAAACAACTGGGCCTAGGCCATAAAGATGTGATTTCACAGATGTGAAAGATGCCAGAGATGAAATATCTGTGAGAAGCCTGGGTACTGCTGTAGGAGGTGTAGAAGTGTTAAAATGGTTTTATGACATCCAGCAGCTGCACCAGATCTGAGCAATGCTCTTGTGTGTGTGCATTATTGACGTGTAGTTGCTAAAGCTCTGGCAGGTTCTAGTGATGGGGATAGTGCAGGAAACAGAGTCAGATTACCAGATATGTGTGATGCCATTCTCCTGTAAGCCAGAAATAATATTTAGAGATTAGTAGGAAATTGCTCTCAGTATTCTGTATTTTATCTTGGATCTGCCAGCATGGACCACTCACTCACATCATCTCGCCTTGCTCTATTCAGTAAGTAGGAACAGTAATTCTCTACATCAGTTATGAAATATAGTGAGAATAGTTAAGTATTGTGTTTCTGTAACTGTGTGACTCCTTCCAGCTGTGTTATTTTCAATATTTCCTGTGACTAAAGCTCTGGTGTTTAGTATAAATAGATATTTAGTATTTTCTTGTTCCTGTATTATTTATCATAAATATATTGAAACTTTTCATTGCGGGTGGTCGGGTGGTCCTTTTTAGAAAATATTACAGCTTTGCGAGTACTTGCATATATTTATTTTGTGATAATTCTTGCTACTCCTGAAAGCCTTGCTGTTTGGCCAACATCATTGTTGGTATCAGTATTAATTTCATTCAGTATAATTGAGTACCCATGCAAGATCCTTAGGGGGCTGGCCTCATAGTGCTTGATGGCAGTGATAACTACCTTATAGTCTGGGCAGAAGGGGGCATACCTAGTAAACCTGTGCCAGCATTTCCCAGGGGTGTGTGTGTGTGTGCATATGTGTGTGTGTGTGTGTGTGTGTGTGTGTGTGTGTGTGTGTGTGTGTGTGTGTGTGTGTGTGTGTGTGTGTGTGTGTGTGTGTGTGTGTGTGTGTGTGTGTGTGTGTGTGTGTGTGTGTGTGTGTGTGTGTGAGCTACTTGAAGCAGGGACACGAAGCACTGGTTTCACAGAGAGAGTGATGGAGGACGTGGCTTGGGCTGATCGTTAACTTTGAAGCTGTGCCATTGGGAAGTCTTACTGGGGACATAGAGTGAGACAGATAGAGAAATCCAGACCCTAGACTGACTGTATTCCCTGTGTAATCTTAAGGGAAATTATGCTTGATGCAGAGATGTCTGCATGTGGAAATAATGCATGTATCCAACTGTATTCCAAGTGAACATCCCTCTCCAGTGTCAGTGGTGAGGACTGAGGCTCCTTTATTACTGTAGACGGAAATTGCCAGCATCAAGTTCAGTGTAAAGCATCAAAAAACCAACCGAAGGCTGATATATAAAGTATATAAACTTTTAATAATAAAGACCCAGACAAAAAGCATGCTTTTTTATCCCACTGAGGAAAGCCTGCTGGCTGAAACTGGTCTGGGTGTTTATTATTAAAAGTTTATATACTTTATATATCAGCCTTTGGATGGTTTCTTGATGCTTTACACTGAACTTCATGCTGGCAATTTTCGTCTACTTGGATTGTTTTCTGCCTTGCATTTGGGTCTTACTTGCAGAGTATCTCTTCTTGGCCTCCTTTATTACTGTCCCATAGTGGGGGATGTCACAGTACTTTTTGGGAAGTTGGCCACCACATTAAATTACATAATTGGTAAAACACACCTAAGACTCGACATACTAGTCAATGATTTGGGAACAGATGTAGACAGTATCTTGGCCTTTGACCAACATGCATCCAAGGTAGTAAGGAAGTCCTTCTGTGTTGCTCAACTTATAAGTAAAGACATGACATCTAGGTCCAGAAAAGTCACAGCACCACTATACTCAGAACTCATCAGATCAATCATTTCATATGCCTCCTTTGCTATGTACCATGCAGCAACTGGAATATCTACAAAGGTTCTTACAAAAAGCATAAGCACAATGTCAGATGCAGATCACCTATATAGTCGGTCTCCTACAGACTACTGAGAGGTAATCTATGCCTGGCATGCAAGGCATCCTTGAACTCTGCTCTGATGAGTCTTCTGCACATTTGAAAATATAAAAATAAATAAATAAAAACAGGATGATAACTAAAAGATCTAAAGACCTAAATTTTGCTTGCAACATAAATAGAACATGTTGGAGAGACAGATATGTATCTCAAAAAATGTCTATTGTCTGGAATAGTCTTTTCATCCATGTGAAACAAAGTCCCTCCCTAACCCAATTTATACATAACTTGGACAACTGGATGGGAAATCGATAATTCTCCCCTGGTCTGGCACCCATGTCTCTGATGAACAGAGGCAGTCAATAAATCATGTCATAACCAACAATCAACATCATATATATGTCTAAAGACTACAACTTGTCGGACATATTTGGGTTGCACAGACATGTTTATAAAGGTCCTATTGGTTGTTAGCTTAGTATAGACCTATGAACCTATGAACATTTTCCTAAAAGCTTTTGCCATATACATTTCTATTTGCAGACATAAAGTTTGGCATGTACTTTTCTTTTGCAGTCATAGCAGCATTAGCTGGAATACCTTTTTTTTTTTTTTTTTGCCTCTTCAAACCTATTTACTGATTTGTGATCTCATATGTATTGGAAAGTTTCTTTTTCCTGAAGCCAACAGAGTTTTTGAGGCTTTAGATGCTGATTATATAGATATAGAGAGAGACAGTCAAAGAAAGAAAATTTGAATAAGGTCTTCAGGCTACATAGTTCCTGTTTCTTTTTAATTGTCCTAGTACTTTTTAGGCTTAGGCATATTATTTGTTCACTGCTTCTTCCAATAAATAGTGCATACCAACCTCTCTTCTATCAGGAGATGGTGTATATTCTTGTTCACATATTTCGTAGGTCTAAAAAAAAAAAAAAAAAAAAATGCCGTCCTGCAGCAGCGTCCACAATCAATGGATAAACTTTGCAGGCAGGAATAATCTAACACAGTTTTCAAATGCACTCCTTATAGCAGGACTTTAGTTCTGTTTTTATAAACAGTGCCTGAATGAGATTCACTGCAGTAAAGAGACAACAGTAAAGCCTATGTACATAGATTGGAGGCTTTCCATTCATTCCCTGTGTAAGCTTGATTAGGCCACTTCTACTCCATTCAGATATTTAAGTCAGTCTTATTCCTTTTTCATATCTCCTTTCATATTCAATTCTAGTTATGCCCTCAGTTGGTGATGGCAGGCAGTATTAGTGATGTTAACTTACACATATCGAAGAGACAGTCTTTTGACTCACGAATGAAGAAACATTCTTACACAAAGCCAAATTCAACTCAAATTAAAATGCCTTGTCAGTTAATCTATGTGGACCACTGAATAATAAATCCATGAGGTTTATATTGCTCTAAATGCCAGCATCTCATGTTCACTCCACTTTAATGTCAGGCAGTGCTTGCTTCTGAGTGATTCAGATATAGCATATGCTCTTGTTTACACCTCTGCATTTTATTTTGCAATGTAGCCATGGTTTTACAAATAATGAGCTTTGAGCTTTAATCAGATATTCTAGCATAAATTTCTAAGCAAATTCTAATTCAGGCACCCAAAGTAGTAAACCAAAAGTTTGGCTTCTCATTAAGTGAAGACGAATAATTCAGCTGATCAGGGATGGGAGCTGTACAGCCATGCATGCAGCTGCCAGAGATACTTGGTTAATTGATGAGCAATTGCTAATTTAGGCTCTCTAGACATTAACAGATTATCCATAATGGGAATGTATTGCATGGAACCAGGTAAATAAAAAACACATTAACTTAAAGGGGTTAATTTGGAGTCTGTGGTAAAAAGCTTGAAAAGCTACTTTAAAGAAAAAGGATACATAAAGTGAATTATAAAAAGTAAGCACAGATTGAAAGTTTTACCTTGGGACAAATGGAACGCTGTTAGAAAAGGCAGAGGTGCAAGACTTTATTCTAATTTACTGGATGGAAAAGCTATTGATATTAGATATGAATTTCCTAATAAACAGAAAAATAATGACAAATTTTGGTGTAACAATTACAGAATGCAGAAAGGAAGGAATAGATGTTTTCCTTACAAAATAGATCAGAATATTAAATAGGAAGTTTTTAACCATTTTATGACTGTGTGGTAGATAAGGACTATACATGCAAAGTGCTGGATATGCCATTCTCCTATGGCAGAATTCATACACCTATTTTTTGATTAAACAATATAAAATATATTTTGGAGACAGCAGGCAGCACATGGGTTATGATCCAGAAAACAAAGAGAAAGTTCATGGAATGTTGTCACCATAAATATTAGGGATGATAAATAGGGCTGCAATAATAGACAGGAAGATAAAAGGTGGATTCTTTCATATGTGGTTAAATCTAATACAGCCTGAGATGTCCCTCTTCTGGCCCAGTAATCAGGGAGCCTCAATCTTCACCACAGACATAGAGGAACAAAAACAGATGCACACAGTATTTCCAGATACAGCTCTCTGCACCAAGCATAACTTCTCTTAAGAGCACACATGGAACACATTCCTGTCCTGGGGCTGGGTCTCCCTCCCTCTCTCTCTCTCTCTAGGCCCCAAATAAGACTCCACACAGACTACAGCTGTAAGCTTGAGTCCTCAACCAAGTGTTTCAAGCCAAGTCCTCCATCAACCTCTCTATGAAACCAGTGCTCTGTGTCCCTGTTCCAAGTAGCTGACACACACACTCTTTGAGATTTAATTTGCACACATTCTCACACACACACACACACACACACACACACACACACACACACACACACACACACACACACACACACACGCACACACACACACACACACACATACACACACACACACACACACACACACACACACACACACACACACACACACACACCTGGGAAAGACTGGTACAAATTTGCCAGCTATGCCCTCTCTGGCCAGGCTATAAGGTAGATACTGCCACCAGAATACACCAAAGCCAGCTACTCCAAGGCTCTTAACAGGGTATCCAATGACACTGAATAAAATTAATACCAATACAAATGGTAGTGTTTGACCAGTGCAACAAGGCTTTCAGTTGAGGCCACAGTGTCACCACATAAATATAAGTACTCTTAAGGGTAAATATTCTCTAAAAGAACATGAAAATACTAGAAATCAACTTACAATAAACACCAGAGTTTCAATCATAGGGATATTACAAATAACACTTATGGAAAGATTCACACAGATACAGAAAAACAAAACTTAACAAATCTTACTATATTTGCCTGCATGATCTAAAGAATTACTGTGCCCTAGTTAACTTACTAGAGCAAGGCAAGATGATGTAGATGAGTGGTCTTTTTTGTCAGGTTTCACTAACAGACTGCCCTGAGACTTCTGTGCTGGATTACAGAATGACATCACATAGATCTTGGTCATCTGACTCTGTTTCCCACACTATCCCTTTACATGAAACTGAACCAGAATCTAGCGCACGTGTCATAATACACACATAAACAGCACTGTTAACATGTATTTTAGCATCTGGAAGCTATTAAACCATTTTAAAAACTTCCAACCTTCCAAGGTAGCAATTAGTTTACCCCTAAGGCAATACAGTAGGATGTCTAGTCCTGGTTTTCACAGACATTTTTTCTCTGGCTGCAATCAGAACTGTAAGATACGATCTTTATGGCCTAAATCAGGTAAGTTAATTTCAGACTATTTCTTAAAGTTAACTGGAATGAGATTAATCTCTTTTCTTCCCATGTCTTCCGTTACAATATACTCATTTCAACAGTTACAATACAGTCTGACATGCACATGTATTTCTTTTCTGTCCAGCAGGACCCACTGTTTGTACCTTTTTAATACAAGCAACTTTACAAATACATTTTCAACACAAGCACTTGTACAAATCAGTTTGATATACAAATGACATATAATTCTTTACAAAACTGCAGCAAGATATGCTGGCATATGCTACACATTGAATGCCCTACTTCTCCTGGCATAGCTGGCAATACCTCACATCATCACACAGCCAAACAGTGGAAGACAAAATAATAGTATACACAAAAGATCATCAATATGGGTTTAGTATGTTAATTGGAAGAGTCAAGACAGCGTACATAATGAATGGACAAAAACAAACTCTTGCCAGTGTGGTCAGAAACCTTAAACTAAATATAATATGAATTAATAACATCTAATATAACTACACTGAATTTATTCATGTACATTTTATAAATATTATTTTAAAAAGAATTTAAAAAATCATTTGGAAAAGCATTTAAATATAAATAAGCATGTTGCAATATGCATTATAAGTTGAAACCATATTTATAGACATTACTAGCATTGTCACATCACAGTAAGACACTGTCCAGTTTGATTCACACCTAGAGCATCTCTGCGTGGAGCCATACGTGAATGGGCATACCTTCATTGAAGGCTGTGCATCAGGGCTGGTAACTCGGCATGTAAAAATCAACTACCAATCATTGGCGGACCAGAGTTCTGCTGTGGCGACCCCTAACTGGGAAAAGCCGAAAGACACAACAACTTAAATGAAAAATGTAAGCAATATTGTTGTGAGGACTAAATATTGTATATCTGGGCATAGGTCCTGTATGTTTTTTATGGCATGTCTATATCTGCAACATCAGATTGGTGGGAAAATTTTTGAAGGTTGACTATATTAAACAAGGTGGCTTAGTGGCTGCATGCACAGTAACCTAATTAATTATACATGAGGTCTTCAGTCATAATATGCTTTTGTAGTTTAGCATTCAGAAGTCATGTGAGTAGCTAGAATTAATTTTTTGATTCTCATTCAATGATTTCCTGTGGTTGCACTTAGATAGGTCATTTAGTAAAATATTTGTCTTTTACATCTCAACTAATGCACTGCATCACATAGCACTGACATTCTGGGAATACTCAAAAGCCTCAGTTGTGCATGTAACAATTTCACCACATCATAAAAATGGCACCCATAGACAGCCTCACTATTTTCTCCTGAGAAATGCAAAAAATATATGTTATGTATTAAATACAGACATTCAAATTCCACCTATTGTGTATACATTGAAAAAGATAACTAGAAGACTATGCTATATTTGCTACAGCTTTAAATGCATGAGCTAATGCTTGGGCAGTTTGGAACAGTATTATTTCTGAAAGCAAAAATCTTGTCTGTGTTATCTAGGAAAATGCACACATATTTGATGTAGCAAGATTAGAAAACTGAAGTGGCTGCTCCAAGCCAAAATTTTGAATTCATTTTTCAATACTGATACTGTAGAAGAGCATGGGAGTATGCCAAAACCTTAAATACCATCCAATGGATGAATCTTTAATCCGAGAAATACACACACACACACACACACACACACACACACACACACACACACACACACACACACACACACACACACACACACACACACACACACACACACATAACATTTCCACCTAATTACAGTGCATTCAAATTATTTGTAACTCAAACATCAGAAAATATTCTCATAGTTGTATTATTTGTATCTTACAAACACACTTCTGTTTCGTCTTCAGTGCAGATATTAATCCTGTTATTTTCTTTACTGCCTAACACAAATTTCTCACACAATTCAGGTATATAACAAATACTGTATAAATGTTACACCAGTTGTTGCATGTATAACTAGTTTGTTTATTTGCTATTAACTGGCATCCACAAGACCACAAATTATATCTGTTGTAGTAGTCAGTACCTCTCCTTCCCTTTTCCATTGTAACTTTCAGATTACTTAATTATGTATAAACTCATTTACTAAATAGTCTGGTACCATTACTGGGCCTATATCACTTTGTTGAATTGCTATTGAGTGAAACTCTGTTTATCGAAGCTGCTAATCACTGAATGTCTTTTCAAGTGAAATTTTAATTAGGTCAAACCAATGGTAGGCCAACCAAGCGACTGTAAACAAAAAAAAAAACATAAAATTTAAAACTTACAAAGATGGCAGGGCTACATCACCCACACCCCCCAACCCCCCCTAACAAACTATACCAACTCCGAGATCGCACTACAGTGGGAACAAGGGCAAATTCCAGATGATGGCCAACTACTGGTTTGCCCTAGGAATAATTTGCCATTCAATGAATAGCGGCTTTGATAAAATGAGGTTTGATGAATGACTATTCGCTGAACAGCAATTCGACAAAGTGATACAGACCCATCATTACCACATACTGTAGTCCTACTGCACACTCCTACTTTCTGTACTTTACTTTTATATAGTGTTTTCATGCATGATTGTCATTTATATAGTTGACGAATCATTGGGTCGCCTTGACAAGTTTGCATGTGTGTGTAAAAGAAGTGACTACATAAATGACTGAATACTCATTTGTGTGAATCACATATGGTTGAGTTTTATATAGCGCGTGTAAGTGTAAGTGGTCAGGAAAATTAATGTTTGACTGAAAAGTTGGTGGATATGAAAATGTGCAAGACTGTGCTATAGCATTAGTGTGTATGTGTAAATGTTCATAGGTTAGGGTTAGAGTAAGGGAATAAAATGTCTGTTGTGTCTGGTTTATCTGATTTGTATCCTTTAGTCTTGTGTAGAGATGAAGTTTTCAGTGTTTTGTGTGTCACTCTCTCTCAGTGTTGCATATTTCTGCTTTCACTCCTTTTTGCTCTCTCATTTCTGCATTCATTTGTATTGTCAACCCCAATCATGATACAATTTTATATACATACACACATGCACACACACACACACACACACACACACACACACACACACACACACACACACACACACACACACACACACACACACACACACACACACACACACACTCACTCAAACAGGCTAGTAGCATTTTTACACGTAAAATAAAACGTTCTGTCTGAAATAAGAAACAGTAATAATCATCCTTATCATTTTTTTTTCATCTCAGCCTTTTTTATCATCTCATTCAAAAATGAATCTATCAAAACCCTAGGCCTTATTATATATAGTATATGTGTGTTTTGCACATTCATTCTTATTAACTGTAGCAGCTGCCTCTTTCAGAACTAATCTAACACTCTTACAACCTTACACATACATTAGGGGTAGAGTATTCAGAGGCATCTCTTGTACAAGAGGCTCTAGGACATTCATGGACAAACAGACTGTGTCATTTCAGCTTTGAATTAAAAATATATACTTGAAATTTGATTCAGAAAAGCCTTAAAAAATAGTTTTATATGCAAGTACTGATTATTCCCAAAACCTTCAAAGCAAGGGAACCAACCCGCTGAACATCTATACTTTTAATAGCATATTATGTGGTTGCTGAGTCTTGCATGAAGGGGCACTTTCCTTTTCACTGGTGACAGTTAACAATTATACACTTGGACCATGTATTCAAACTCAGAAGTTTGCACGGGAGGTCCTTATACCAGTATCTTGCTAGCAACCACTGCAGGGAAATTATAATATATGGGATGCATTTAAATGGTCAAAAATTCAGAATGTTGAGCATCTGTAGTGTGAGAACTGAAGTTCAAAAGTGAATAATATCAAAAGCATGGGTTTGTAAGGTGAATGCATGTGTGGAGATTGGGTAGCAGGGAGTGTGTGTTTGTGTGTGTGTGTGTGTGTGTGTGTGTGTGTGTGTGTGTGTGTGTGTGTGTGTGTGTGTGTGTGTGTGTGTGTGTGTGTGTGTGTAGGCTAGGGTTAGTAAATAAGAGTTTTAGAAGTGTATGTGCTTATGTGTGTATATTTTATATTTTAAAGTTAGGGTAGGAGTTACATTAGGTAATAGTTGTGTTTTTTGTGTGTGTGTGCGTGTGTGTGTGGGTTCAGTGTCTGAGATATTGTGTGTAGCAACTGAGCTTTGAAACGTGTTTTTCTAAGGTTGATGCCCACCTTCCCGATACCTGCTAACCCTAACCCTGCCCCATGTTCCAACCCTATATCTGATCTTAGAAAACTCTTCCCATAACACTACCATGCTAGAAAAACCCTTCCCATAACACTACCACCATTCCAATATAGTATAATTGGAGTTAGTGATAGGGTTAATGGATCAGAAGAAGAATGTGTCTCTTTCTGTCTGGAAAGTTCCCAGTTTTAAATGTTGAGCATATAGTAATCCATGTCTTGCAGACTGAAATTTCAGTTCTTTGATAATTTAAATGTATTCCATATGGGGGGTATTGTTATACTATGCTGACAGACACATGATTCATAAACAGCACATCTGAAATTAGTTCTACCATACACTGTACAGTGAAATGAAATGTGCACGTTGTTATTGTTATTCAGGTCATCTATCAGTACATAGTACACTGTAGAGTTAAATGAAGTGAGTACCTTGGACTCATGTCAGTGCATATCTTTCACTGCATCCTTAGCACACAGGATAGCAACATGAGCATGCACTTTGTGTTTAAGATCAAAATCTATAAGCAGTTCCCAAGTACACCGTGCAGTGAGATGAGGAATGCACTTTGTGATTCAGATCAGTACACATCTGTCAGCAGTTTCTTAGTACACTGTTCAGTGAAAAGAAATGTGCATTTCATGATTCATGTCACTGCACATCTATCACTAGTTCCTTAGTACACTGTGCAGCAAGATGAAGTGTTCACTTTGTAATTCAGGTGAGTGCACAGATGTCTGTGGTTTCTTAGTACACTGAAACAAATCATGCAGTTTGTGATTCAGATCAATGCACACCAGTCAGTGGTTTCTTCATACATAGTATAATTCAGGTTGGTGTACACCTTTTAGTACTTCCTTAGTGTACTTCACAGTGAAATACATGCTGAATCTGATTCAGGTTAGTGCACACATATCAATAGTTCATTTTATACTGCAGAGTGAAATGAAGTATACGTTTGGAGATTCACACCAGTGTACATCTTTCAGTGGTGCTTTAGTGCACTGCACCATGAAGTAAAGCATATACTTGAAGATTGAAATCAGTGACACTGGTTTATCGGTACACTGTGTAATTCAGGTCAGTGCACATCTGTTAGTATTTTCTTAGTGCTCTGCACAGTGAAATGAAACATGCAGTTTATGTTTTAGGTGAGTGCATATTTGTCAGTGGTTCCTTTGTTCACTGCACTGAGAAATGAAGCAGCATATCTTGATCCAGTTCAATACATATCTGTTCAATACAAGAGAAAATGTCTTACATCCTTCACAAAGCCATTCCATTTCAGAGACTTCCATGCCTAGAACCACCACTGTGTGCTCTAGGCAGCAAGGTTTGAAGAACCACGTGTGAATATACAGTCCATAAGAGAAGTCTATGTAAAGCACCTTCTCAACATGCACAGGATTTGCAAATGTGGTATCTATTAAGGCATGAATTACCCAGGTACTGGACAGGGCACAGATCATCATGCATAAGCTTACATAGCATTCTCGCAGCACACATCTATTCCTTTCAATGACAGGGATGAATCACAGCCACCTTACCCTGCATAAACAGCCAATGTGGGTGAGTCATGGCATGTATGAATAAGATTGCATGAATGTATCTGTGTATGTCTTTAAGTCATTGTGTATGTGAGAACACCAGGATAATATGTTAGTTACACTGAGCTTGAATGGCTATTGTTAGTGTCATAGTGTATGTATTTGTGTTGCATGGGTGTGAGTGTGTGTACATGTGTTTGTGTGTGTGTGTGTGTGTGTGTGTGTGTGTGTGTGTGTGTGTGTGTGTGTGTGTGTGTGTGTGTGTGTGTGTGTGTGTGTGTGTGTGTATGTGTGTGTGTGTGTGTGTGTGTGTGTGTGTGTGTGTGTGTGTGTGTTGTGTGTGTGTGTGTGTGTGTGTGTGTGTGTGTGTTGTGTGTGTGTGTGTGTGTGTGTGTGTGTGTGTGTTGTGTGTGTGTGTGTGTGTGTGTGTGTGTGATGTGTGTGTGTGTGTGTGTGTGTGTGTGTGTGTGTGTGTGTGTGTGTGTGTGTGTGTGTGTGTGTGTGTGTGTGTGTGTGTGTGTGTGTGTGTGTGTGTGTGTGTGTGTGTGTGTGTGTGTGGTGTGTGTGTGTGGTGCGTGTGTGTGTGTGATGTGTGTGTGTGGTGCGTGTGTGTGTGCGTGTGTGCGTGTGTGCGTGTGTGTGTGTGTGTGTGTGTGTGTGTGTGTGTGTGAGAGTGTGTGTGTATTCAATATTAAAGTGGGAGGGTCAGTGCCTGTGTGGTCCCATTAGCACATTCTGTGCATAGTAGTGCAGATGGTCAGAAGTCAGTAGATTCAGCTGCACAGTGGAACAATTCAGTCATGTAAATTCCACTGTAATGAGATGTTGTTCATCTGTGACTGTGAATGACTCTGAATTCATAAATAGCACTGCAGAGCAACTCATTTCATTGGTGCATGGCGAGTTGAACTGTAGCAATGGCACCATTTAATTATGATTGTTAGGCAAAGCCTTTCTGTACAGTTACTACAACTGAAGTCTCTATGTGCTATTCTCTTGTATCAGTAACTACAGGATAACATTTCCATATTTTTTAAGGTTTGTTGTAGAAGCATCTGAACACGTGGCTCATTTCTGTCAAAATCAAGGTGTCTTTAAATTTAATGATGAGATCCATGTGGAACTATCTATTCTTATGGATCTAAAATTATCTGTGATTTGTGACTATATGTTAAATCTGCACTGAGCTTTCCCACCCCCTCCAGGCTCCTCTCTGTAAATGAGCTTTGTCAAATTGGGGTACCACAGTTAATAAGGTGTAAATAAATATTCTCAGTAGCAAAGATAAGTGAACCATTTTATCTCATGTTTGTGTTATTACTGTCATACATGCAAGACATTATATTAATGGTCAGAAACAGGATTGTGATCTGTTTGAGTATACCATTTCTTAGAGAAGCACCATTCGAAGAAAATATTAAAGAAAAGAACTAATGTTTTTAAAATGAGTGGCAATAAATCAGGGAAGGCTTATTCTTTCCTCTTGCTTACTAATAGTCAATTCTAGGTCACCATGTCAGAAAAAATGTGCGTGTCCCCTTCTAGGTACTTTCATTTCTCTCACTTTTAAATGACTAAGTGGATGTAAACAGAAAACCATTTAACAAGCCAGAAAACAATGTTTACTAATGGCTAATTTCTAAAAAATGGATCTGTAAAATGGCAATGTATGATATTACTTTCTATGTACTGTACAGAGGTTCTCCCTAAACCTCCACTTTTCAATATCTATACATGTTACGGTGTGTTAATGACCCATTATTGTAATTGTATAAATATAACTCTACTTTAAGATTCTACTGTTTTTGTCTTGTGTAACTTTTCTATTGCTGTGGAGATTTTCACTCCAGGCCTCCACTGATAATAGGCTCAGTACAGCCCAGTGGACTTCCCCGGTTAACAAACTGCAAATAAATAAATAAATTTAGGTAAATGTAAGAGGTACTGGCAAATTTAATGGTAAGCATAAATGCGCATGCACACACACATATATGTTTAAAACTTCATTGCAGTTACAAGGAAACTTCTCAAATTCTAATTTTTTGTGAATAGAATCCCAGTTAATTTTACATTTTCTAAAGCATTAATAAAACTATAACAGCAACAGGAGTTTATCAAACACCCTGGAAGACAATTATAAAATTAAATCCTCCATCTATACAAATGTCACCTCTTGTCTGTCCTAAAATAGGCCACAGGCTGTAAAATCTATGCAATATCATTGTAAATAAAGCTAGTTTCCCTCCCGTGTAAGCTTAAAGCTATATCTCTAGTAAGTAAGACATCTACAAAACTCTCTTCTACATGCAAGAAGTTAAAGAAATTGTCATGTTTGCTCTACTGATGCTATTTATAAATAGCTAAAATGTAAGTGCATGGTAGAACATTTTAAACCTGACTAGAGAGTAACACTTTGTTCTGGATTATAATTTGAAAATGTCACACCATGAAAGACTATGTACAGCCTGCTATGCCACAAACTTTGCAGAATAACGTTAATATTTTATAGAGAAAACATACTTGCAAGGCATAGCTTTTAATATTTATTCATTATTGATTTACTTTTTTGCCTGTGTTATTCCCTTTAGGCCTGTGGCCTATTTTAGGAGAGACGGGAGGTGACATTTGTATAGATGGAGGAATTAATTTTATAATTGTTTTCCAGCAGTTACGTTAAATGGATTCTGTCTTGAGCTGTACATTTTCAACAAGCTCCATACCATGCTGTTTCATTCTGCCTTATACATAGTTGTAAGAACTGTATATTCCATGTATGTTGTGGTCCTACAAATGACACAACACTGACCAGCCCTCAACAGCCAGAACAATGTGTAGCATGTCTCATGACTGGTGAAGTAAGCCCAAAGCATGGCGTGTTACTGTACCACAGGACTATATTCTGGCTCCTCTAAGTCCTAAAACTGGGTACAGCAGAAGCAGTTGGAGAATATAATGTGACCCTTTCTCTGAAAGATTGCCTAAGATTTTATCAGTATGCCATGAGTAGCTCACCCTGAAAAAGTGTTCCCTTAACTTGGTTGTGCTCACAGGGTTTTCTTCAAAACACAGTAAAATGGTTGGTAACAATATTATGCCAGTTGCTCTTTCTTTGTCTGATTAGATGATATGTTTTAAATATCATTTTGTGTTATGAAAAAAACATGTTTTGCATAGTCCACACAAAAGAAATCATTTCACAGGATGTGATGCCCTGTTGTAAAGGTCTGAGAGAATATCTGGCTAAAATCCAATTTTGTATCTCAGTGGTTGATGTTGTTTTGTTTACATGCTGGTCAATTATTTTTCCTGCTGAAAGAGTAATGTAGCCCCTCTTGTTTAGGGAGCTCAAGAACAAGCTCTCACCTTGTCAAGAATAGGAAATCTATGCCAAGTGCAGATTTGTCATAATCAGCGGCTTCTCATCAACATCTTATTTCTCTTGTTTCCCATACTTAATGTGCCCACCTTACTTTGCTGTTTACATGCCTGTTTCTTAATCATTTGAGGATTGTTGCAATAATTCAGTTAAATTACAGTCTCCTTTAATAACAACAATAATTATACTATTAATTAGTTAATTGTATGTAAACCTGAAATGTCTTATTATTAGAACAAGCATCTGCAAATTTAAAGCAGTTATCACATCCCAAAATGCTGGTATGTGTAAACAAAGCATTATGTGTGATTTTCTTCTTCTTTATATTGTATACATACTCTGTGATGCTGTCTCTTAATCTTTTTTCACTTTTTCCCCAATATAAAAGGCACCATTCCAGCAATTAGCCATGTACACAGTCATACTGGCACTGCATGCTGAAAAACAATTAAAATAGTAGGTGCCACATGTGGTTGCATGAATACTATTTGGTACAGGACGTTCCCATAATTCACTGTGTTTACAGGTACACTTGACATCCCTCTTCTTTTCTTTCCTTAAAATAATGATGTCTTTGTCCTGGTCCCCTTCAGTAACACACATCACACCAAATGACATTTGACGACCTTTATTAGATTTCCATAACATAGCTTTGATTACCAACTTTATTAATTACAACTATTCATGATATAATTGATTCTAAATACAGCATAACATCCTTGTAATGTTAATCAGGGCAGCGTACCTACTCACCCTGCCCCAGTAAGCAGTGTCCATACCTCTGCTCACTTACCTTACTTATGAAGCAGCGTCCCAACTCACGTCATACACAATCCATTGAATTGCCTTCCACCAAATAAGCACTATCCTTATCTATTCAGCAAGCTTCCTCCAACTACTCATTTCCTTTCCTCAGATCCTTGAAATGAACATCCAGACATCAGAGGGGGAACAGAAGAGGGCAATCCTATCCCTCTTCTCCGCCAACCAGCCTGACCAGGGTGTTCCCCCTCCCTTCTACCCAAAATTGTTCAATCCACTTCCCATAAAGGGAAGGGTCAAACCAAACATCATTTGGTGTACCCATCATCTGTAAAGCACCTTAGACTCCTGTCATAAACCCCCTTGCCATGCCATCACTGAAACACACCCTAATGAAACTAAATAAAGTAGGATTACCATGACCCCATTGTAACACCATTACATCCACACCAAGAGAACACATACCTTTTTGGCCCACTGCCATCAAAGCTGAAGTCATGGCTCGACCTGAATGTATTGACAGCCTATGACCACAACAAACCACAAACTATAACTCCTTGAACTCTAGACGGCACCCAGTCAAACTAGTAGCAAGTCCCACACCCAAGACCCTGTTAACTGTAGCACATCATCTTATCCCACCCACTACCCAGTTCTATATGTGCAACAACTCCATTACCATAGGGAACAGTCTAACTCAACTTTAATGTCCTACCTTAGCTGGCAGAAAACCAGCACCCCTTGACCAAGTTCCTGAAAACCCACCTATGCTCCACAACGAACCACTCTACATACCCAGCCATAAACACCCCCAACTCACTCATTACCAAACCATTCTTAACCCCTGTTTGGCCCTGGCCTTTCCCTTGGAGAGCTCTTTCCTTATATTACCTATACCACTAGTAGGCAATTAAGACCTGTCCTGCCATGGCCTTTCCCTTGGAGAGCTCTTTCCTTATATTACCTATACCACTAGTAGGCAATTAAGACCTGTCCTGCCCTGGCCTTTTCCTTGGAGAGCTCTTTCCTTATATTACCTATACCACTAGTAGGCAATTAAGACCTGTACTACTGCAGCCTTATCCTGCAACCAAACTTCCTTTAAACCTTCTAACTCCCCTGTAACAACGCACCCAGTTTTAAAACTACCCCATCAACCGCCTACCTACCATGCTTATTAAAACTCTACTCACAAAATTGACCCAACCCCAAGATCCTTGTGGTATTCTGTAAAACCTTAACCTGTTATGTAACACTAACACTACCTACTCAAGGGACAAATTTGTCACCCCAAAGACACCACCCATTAGGAACAAACTCCAGTATCCTATCAAACACCTCATTGGTCCTTCCCTAAATACGGTTCAACCACTGAATGAGTAAATACAACCACCCCAAGGTTCTTAAGAAAGCAAGGGTTGAACTTCACTGGCTTGCAAGAGCCATAGGGGATTAGCCTAATAAGCCCTGCACTCCTATTAATGTTGTGACTACTAATCCAGTGGGATCCACACCCTCCCCATAACCGTCCCCACCCATTACGCCCTTGCCCCTCCACCTACCTCTTCCTTACTTGCCCCATATACCAATACAATAATCAGCTCCCACTAATTGAACACAGAGCTCTAATACATCTTAATAAGGTGATTACTCAGACCCACTTTGAGCCCCATTCAGGTGACAAAATGTCTGACCTATCAAAAACGTTACCTTTTAGATCCCCTTTCAAGCCACCACATGATGCCTTCTGCCCTTCAGCAATTTCAGTCAATAACTGTTGCCACCTTGAGCTCCCCGTCTGTGACCTCACTGCACACCAATCAAGGAAGAGAGATCTCCACTGAACAACCTCTATAAGTTTATGAGCTCCCTCAATTCAGGTCACCAAACAATGTCCACTCAAAATTTGTTCCTCGACAGCCCAGTGACCTCCCTGTTATTCGACACCAAAGCATGATCATCTGCGAACGCACTGTATCTCACCACTGGAACATGACACACCATCATCTGCAAAGAAAAAGACAAAAGTAAACTCTCTAATATGTAAGGAGAAGGCTCCATCATATACCCACCTATTCCAAACTACAGCCACAGCATTCCAAGACCCCATCTGCAAGAAAGAAAATACATGTAAATCATCCAAAATACGTAACACATTCCAAGACATCTTCAAAGACAACCTATCCTGCCAAGCCGGGAAGGAATGTACCTCCGCCACCCACCTGTATGACAAAGCAGCCAAAACTGAAGCTATGCTTCCAATGCACTATCAAATCACCTCGTCCTTCTCTTCTGTCCCATTTCACTTCCTCATTCTGCCAGATCCTCAGGCTCTCCTAACTCATACTCAGTGCTCTGAATTAACCAGGTGAAATACTAAACAATCCAACTTAACTCCACAATCCCAATTATACCAACCACACCAAATTATGAGTCAAAACCTAGCCAATTTCATGAAACTGTACAGTTGGGAGGCATACAGAGAGTCTCCAAACCCACCTTTCCACTGCAGTTACATCCTCTCATGCAATCAACTAGATACACAAAACAGGCCTGTGTACCTTTCCAGTTCCATCTTTAATGATCTACTTCACCTTCCTAAAAAACACCCAACCATGAAACTGACCAAGATATAAACCTAACCCAGAACAGACTGCTATGCCACCTGCCAAATCCTTTGAGAGTTTGGGTAAGGCCTGCCCTGAGACCCTACCACTGTAGACTACAAGTGACCTGCATGGATTCCCTGTGCTGCTAACAGTTACTCACACGAGCACCACAGAGCCCCAAACTACTCCAAACAGGGACCACTTACCATCAAATGCAGAACAAATCCAAACTAAATTAACATTAACAAAACAAATAACCCAACCCACCCTGTTTCCATAACCATATCCTCATATTCTAAATCAAAGACAACTTAATACTTACCAGTGAAACCCAGCATAACCTGCAATGTCAAACTCCAACCCCATTAATGTGAACACTATAGAAAAGCTGTTGAACTTGCCACACTTAAAAAAATCCCACTCCCTCAGAACCACATGCTCCAGGGATCTAAGCCTTGTCATCACAATGATCAAAGCATGCTGGAGGGAGAGGTTCCTGACCTAGAGACTTCCCAGACTCTGGAATAGACTGCCCATACATGTCACACAGAGAACCTCTAGTCCCTCTTCAAAGGAACCTTCATGACTAGATGGGAGATAGGAAATTTACCCAGGGGACCCCATCAGTTGACCTGCTACACTGGGGTCCAGTGGAACCTGCATTCATAACAAACAGCGACACCAACTGCGGATCCTCAGGATAGCACTTTATCTCAACCTAGAATCAGATTCATACCCGAGCTTTCCCACTGTAAAGTGCCTCCACTGGTAGCAAAACAGAATACATGATGACTGCTTATTTTTTTAATTTCTGCCGTTTCAAAACAGTTTTTTTTTTTTTTTTTTATACTAGACCCACAGAGAATTCCTTTAAATATGTAGTAGCCTTTAACTACTAGCACTCTTTCACAGCACAAAACCCTTCACCATAGAGCCAGCACAACGTATGCACAGCATCAGCCTTGACTCCTCTTCAGTAAAGCCCGCAAAAAGCTGCCCACCCCTTATGTGGAGTGAAAAATACTGCTCTGGACTTAGAATCCAACCACAAAGTGAAATCTTCACATGAAACTATAGGCTATCCAAATTCCTACAATCAGCTACTTTTGGAAAGTAACTGGCAAAATTCCATTAAAAGCAGGAATTTACTACAACTACATGGACTTCTTAACACAAACGTACAGTCTTTTTCTGTCGCTGCTAGGACGTTCTCTACAGCCAAGGCACAAACAGCTTCATCAAACATGTCATTGGTAACACCCAAAAGCTCAAACATACCTACCACCAGCACTGAAAATACTGAATTCTTGGTCTGCAAATGCAAACTTGGTGACAAGGACTCTGGACCAATCCACCATCCGATGCCCGAACAGTCCACGGCAGAAAAGCACGAAGCAATACAATCAACTACAGCATAAAATTACTTAGCGGTCAACTACAAGCAAGTAGTGGACAGTCAATGTAAAGTTACATCTCAAGCGACCCAAACAATGTGGCCCACATAGGCCATGCACTTCTCACGGACTCCCGGTCGCAACAAAAGACCGCACAGCAGCCCCAAGTCCAGACACACTCAAAGCCCACTCAAAGGTTGCACAGCCTCAACCAAGCCAAAACTTACAGTCAGGACCCAAAACACATGCAAAGACAAATGCTAGACCATGGTATCCTCTATAAAATTCAGAGCAGCCTAGAGGCATAACTTGACCCTTGAGAGGCATGCTGTAACCCAAACACCTGCACCCCAGCAGTCGGCAAGGATGAACCGTGACTTCAAACTACCAAAGGGAAACAGTCAGCCAAAAACACCAAGCAGGGCTAGCCTGCAAAATGAATTACAATAACAGTTAAATTGTCCCCCATTCTGTTCAACTGGCTTGGCTCAGCCCAACGACTATACGATGTAATGAGCTAAAAAGTAACACAACCATAATCAGCTACTGATCAGAAATGACTGGCCGAAGTAAAACCCAATAAGCATGGGCTTGAATATCTGGCTATTTCTGCAAAGCACAGCAAACCATCTACTGTAACTGCTTTGAGGGCGGACCAGTGGCTATGTTTCTAACTTCCTTATTACAAGCCGATCATCTAACACCTTACCCATAGCTGAAATGCAGCTGTCCCATGGTGAGACAGGTCTGTGAAATCTGTTGGTAATTACTTACAATTACCGACTCTGTAAGCAGATGGGTACAACTGAATGAACTCCCAGATGCGCTCTCCCCTTGCGATGGTTATAGATGCACTACGCATGTGCTAAGGGATACTGTTTAGGTAGCAATGTCAAGCCCGCAAAACCCTTATGGCTGGTGGTAACCCCAGCCTAACATCAATGACTACTTCACAAAGAGAAAACGAGAAAGAGAAGGAACTACAGAGACCCTGGTCATCCTGAACACTACCAAGAAAGTAAGACATACCCTCAACACTGCTTTCCTTTTTCCTTCCTCTTTTCTTTTCTTTTTTTTTTTTTTATACGAAAGCCAGCTCCTGTGCAACTTAAGTGCCACCCTACCCCTCCCCAATGCGTCACATCACACTCCCCACACAGACAACCGAGTTACCTCAGGGAAGCCTCACACTGAGCCTAAAGCCCACACAAAGGAATTTGTGGTGCTTCCAGCCACCCTGACTAGTGGAATTCCATACCAACACCCTCATCACCAAGGAATGCTAAAGCCAAACATCCCCCCATGAGCTGAAAAAGAGACTGTCCTGATAAACTAACATAATTCTTCATAAATACATACCCCAGCCTACCTGCCACCAACCAGTGCCCAGAGGCCTACCGTTCCTCCTGATATACCTATAGGTCGTCATGGGCATGCCCTGCCTTAGCAAGTTCACGCCAAAATGTGATTGCTTAACCCGACTACACTAGACTAAACCTCTTAAGCCCCACCCCATCATTATCTCATTTCCTCCCAACCATCCCTGTCTCCACTTAACCCTGTCATCTCCCCAACCCACTTAACTCCCCCTGATATTAACCTAGCTCCCCCCATGAAGATGTCCCGGGACAACTTAGTTTGTTGAGAAACTTCATTTGTTCATGATTTTTTTGAGTACCAGATATAGGATGGGGTTACTTGCTGACTAAAGTTCTTTTCACAGTAAAATGTTTCAATATTTGTTTAAAATATTCCAGCATCCCTCACAGTAATCATGACTGTACCACATTTGTATTATGGCCCCTGACCATTGCAAACCTATTGTCTTCAATATAGTAGAAAGCGTCATTTAACAATTTCTTCAAGTAATCCCTGTCATTGAAATCTTTTCACCAAAAGTGATGAATCTGAGTAAAAATCTGTTTATTTGCTAGTATTCGCATTTATGTGCTCAAACTGCCCATTAGATATATTTACATTAATATATTTTGAATAATTACTTTTAAAATAATTGATAGTAATAATTAATAGTAATTAAGTAGTATAATGCATGCATATATCGTGTTTTTCATTTACTCTATGTGTGTGTGTGTGTGTGTGTGTGTGTGTGTGTGTGTGTGTGTGTGTGTGTGTGTTTGTGTGAGATCACGCTACAGTGAAGAGAACGGTAATGCTCATGTTGCACTTACTGCTCTCTTCACTGTAGCACAATCTCAGAGTTGATATATTTAAGTAGGGGGGTGTGTGGGATGCAACACTTTATTTTAGTTCATTTGTGGGGGTTTTTTTTCACTTTTAAATGTCGAGACACCGAAATCTCGATGTTTTGAGTTAATTTTTTTCAAACACGAGATTTCGGCATTTAAAAGTGGATATATATATATATATATATATATATATATATATATATATATATATATATACATACAATTTAATTTATCTATTGTCTTTATGCACTCAAGCTAACTATGATATTCACTTTGTATGTACATATATATATTGCATTTTTATCATTCATTCTATATAAAGTGTCATGTATCTATGTGTTTACCCCAGGGTGAAACCATAATGGGACCACTTTCAAGTTCTACACATTGGGACGAGTCCTGGAGTGATGGTGGCTCTGCATCCCCAAGTTCTACCCCTCATGGAGGATATATACAACTCGGAAAAAGTGCACATCAGGTGCCATGTGAGGTATAGGATGTCTGTCATGCCCTGGCATGCTTAAACTGCACTTCATCAAGGATGAATCCTCCCACTGCATTGCTGTAGAGAATGCCACTTGACTACCTTGTTGTGCAAGTTATTACAATTACAGACTGTTGATGTCTGGAAGGAGAGACATACAGGTGGGCTTTGGTCAGTGCTTTACCTTGAACAAGCAGTGATCTGTGAATAGTGTATATTACTAACTTGGTGCTTGCTGCACACAGGTACTTGAAACCAGCCAAGTTCCAAACCATCCCCACTTATGATGAACCACTCCCTCTGAATGGAGAGTGACACTAAAATTTCCTCAGCTTCATTAAGCCAAACTTGCATTGGTGGTTCACCTCCTGTAGTAAACCTGTCTGTTACAAGGTACCATGTCTTTTCTTTTGCATGGAGTATATAAGTAACTATTCATTGCTGGTGTTATGGAAGTCCACTACAATCACAAGCGGAACCACTCCATGGCAAATCTAATCTCATAATGCTTGTCTGTAGCACTTTTGTACAGGAGGTGTATGCCATGTGGGGTATAGGATTGCATTAGTACTTCATTCTCCAAGCTATTGAAATTTTCAAGATGCTGCCTTCCTCAGGTGACCATACCATTCCTACACACCTTAATTCAAACCATGGCAGACAGTGTGTGTGTATGCCATGCTTTGACATGCAAATGAGATGGCATCTGCCCCATGCTATGTCCATGGTTAAAAGCTGCTGTTGGTGCTATCCCCAACCTCACATCCTACTCCCCCAGCCCCATTTATTTACTATATGTGCTGTATCCAAAATGCAACATTTAGCCTTGGAGCCCAGCATCTCTTGCACCATGTAATCTATACAATTTCCATTGTTCACAGCTTGTACCCCTCCCCGACACAGGCAGACAACACTGCACCATTTCTATATTATGGGGTCACAGTTACACAATCACCACAACATCTGACTTATTCTCCCTAATATCCAGCACAGTGTTTGAAGTAACCTCACATATATACAGGCTTTAGACAAGTCTATGTATTTTAAAGTTGCATGTTGGCAGTAGTGTTGTTCAAAACAGTGCCGACATGTTATATTATTTCTCTGGGCAGGTAGTCTGGCAGTCATACTAATGAAGCCACACAGCACCATTATCTATAAACAGTTGTCAGAGTGTGACAAGCTAACCATTCAGGCTGATGTGAGACATGTACATCACAATGACCTGGAAGCACGTGATCTGTATGCGTGTGCATACATCATGAATACACATATGTCTCAACAGTGCAATGCTACATTGCATGATACCTAATTCACAACATACACCTGTCTACCCTGTGGCTTCTCAAGAGGACCTACTGAGAATCTATGGTTGCCTCAGGTGCTGAGGTAAACAGGGCTAGGGACAGCATGACTTCTTCCTGCAGAGAATTCAAGAATCACCTATTAGGTCAGTATGATGGGCATTTAAAGAAGGTGGATGCCTGGTGCAGACAGAGTCAGATGTTAAGTGATGCAACCAGTATCACCTATACTAGCAAGCAATGCTGTCATCAATATTATGAGATGATGTGACACCACCCCAACCTATTCAAAGAATAGGAGGCAGACAGTTGGGAGAGTGAGCCGGATAAGAACAGTAAGCATTCATTTGTGGGTGCTGTACCATTTTGTGGTATTATGCACAATGTTGCACATGTTTGCTACCAGTACATGCTGTGTTTTTCTGATACAGAATTGCATTAGTTAAACATGTAAATGGTAGTCAGTACTGATTATTTAGGCTTTGAAGCTGTTAATAAGCTGTTAAGCTTTGATTCCTTCTATTTCGATTTGCATGTGTGACTCTGAGCCAGTCATTTAGCCAGGCAGCATGTCCCTGGTCACCCATGAAAAGGGACAGCTGTGTCCAGTGGGCTTACCTGGTTAACAAATGCATGAAATAAAAAAAACAAAACTTGGTTGGGAACTGCAGAAGGTGGGTGCTCTTGTCCCTGCAGTGAGTTGCCTATGATATTTTTTGCCAGTAAACAGTATAACTGTGACTGTATGTGTGATATATGTAGGTCATAAATTCTTCTCACTATTTCATACACCTGCAGGTCCAGTAGTAAAAGCAGAATAGAAGCTATGGTTACCTTAATCAATGCTAACCTCTGCCACTGCTACAGGAAAGCCAATGTCCATCAGCTCTTTCTCTCAGCTGTAGGACCTCCAATGCTTGTTGTGCTTTGAAGTATGTTTTCCTGAAGATGGACTGGTGGAGATATTCAGGTCTGTTGCTGATGATTTTTCAGTGATTTGGCTTTTTTTTTTTTTTAAGGATGATGGAGTCATCTAGTAAGTGATAATGAGCATTATAAATTCATAGGCTCTTACTAAGCTTATAGCCAATGTAACCATAAAGAAGCTCAGCCACACCCCCTATTACCGGTGGAAGACTAACACTGTATCCCATTAAGCCCCCACCCCCCATTACTGGTGGAAGACTAACAATGTCTGCCATTAGGCCATACCCCTCCATTACTGGTGGCAGACTAACACTGTCTGCCATTAGGTAGACTTACCCTACTTAGTTTAGGGCCAGCTATAAATAAATATAGAAAATGTCTGCATGTAGTGTGGTATAAGGTGGTATCAAGTTTAGACTAAGAAATTGTTTATGGTTGCAGGAATCCAGACTGTGTCCTGTGTGTTAAAGGCTGTGCTAGGGATGAGAAATGCCTGAGAATAAATAGCTTGAATAGTGGATCTGCTAGAGTGTACTGGCCTGAGAATTAACTGGAAATATGATGGTTTACAAGAGGATAAGACACTTGTTTTCATTCTGGTGGAAAGCAAAAGAGTCTGTTTAAACATATTTGTAGTTCTTAAATGTTATCTTTATTTATTGATTGATTGATTTATTAATGGAATTTGAGATTCTTCATAATGACAAGTTAAGATGAGATTTATATGTACAAGGTCTCCATCAGTAATGTGTAACTTTTTTATGGTCAACATTCATAAATGCAACCACAAAAGAGAGCATCTACCAAGAAGTAAGCATACTCAAAAGTCTTAGAACAACTATGAAAAAACTATTTGCAGGAGGCAAGTCCTACTGTATTCCTGCATTGTGGGAAGCAACACCAATCTGAGAGAAAGGTGAAATCCCCAAGATACCATGATTTTTATCTCTAAATGTGAACCCCCAGAATTGCACATTAATAGTATCACATTAAAGGGTCTATATTAGATAAACAAAAGTTTATCTTAACGAACGCTAACATGAGCAAAAATCCCCGAATACGAAACTGGAATTGTAAGATCGTAGCACAGTGAAGATGGGAATATTTGCACTTTCCTCACTGTAGTTTGATCTCGGAGTTGGAATATATATTTAGCGGGCGGTGTGGGGGGCACAGTCCCCCACAATTGCAGTTTCGAGTTCCGGGATTTTTGATAATGTCAGAGTTCGGTAAGATAAACTTTTATCTAATATAGACCCACATTAAAGTGCTGATGCTAGGTTTGTCTCCCTGAAGATATTGTTTAAATGAAGCCTTGGGGGGAGTGGATCTATCATAAGGATTGTATTTTATTTTGTATTTGAATTCATATACTTTTTATGTGTAATTTGAAGGATTGATTGAGTTTGTACCAGTCTAATGGTAATAAGGATAGATACATTTAGTGAGAATGCCAGTACTGGGAGGAGTGTAATGGGACAGAGTCTGTGGGTGAGAACTTTTTTACAGATACAGAGGAGCATCAGTTTGGTTTTTAAGTAGTTTTTCTTTAGCCCTAAGGTGAGGAAACTTTTCTGTAGGGTGTATAGGTTTGCAGTAAGGTTAATAAGTTGTACCTCCAAATGGAAGATAGGATAGATTAATTCTTCATCACAGAGGATGTGATTGTTGGTGGAGAGGAATTAGACGTATTGGTGATGAAGACCGATACCAGTCACTTTACTATAACATTAGCCTAAGAAAAAACAGTCAGGCAGAGAAATGACTGCTGCAGTAAACGATAAAACCAGGTTTACAGTGTTTTTGGATACCAAATCCTCAACTCAGAGGAGGATGTGCCGATGCTTAGTTATACATTAATTTTAGATGGAAAATGAGGAAAACAAATAATAGCAGCAAACGATATATATGGGGATAAAGAACTGTTGCTCACTGACACTTAAATTTTGAGAAGTACACAACGTAGAAAAGACAGATTGAAGAGAGATTACATATTTAGTATTTCAAAACTTGGTATGTTATTCATATTAAAGTAAGAGACTTGCACTGTAGTAGGTATCTGCATCAATGCAGCGTATGTAGACTATAAGGAATGAGAAGCACGATTCTACTGCAGCTGTTATGACATTATTTTAGAAAAATCTAAACAGAATTATTGGCATGGCTACAGCTTATGTGTACTCCTATAAATAGGAAATGTACAAACTGCAAAGAGTAATTGTTGAAAACTTTCATTCATGGATGGCATTTTGTTTTGGGGGTTTTTTTTTGCATGATTTTTAAGAAGGTATTTCCAAAGCATTATTGTTGGAATAGTGTAAGCATGGATGATGTGAAAATTCTCAGCAAGACTACTAGTTTCATTAAATATTACTGTTTACGTTTCTAGCCTTTGGCAGCAATCCTGGGGATTCAGAAACAACTGCACTGTTTTCAGCAAGAGTTATGTTGAAAAACAGTTTGTTTACACCAAACCAAAATTTGCAATTCAGACATGTTATTAAGGAAAGACTTTATTCACAGCTAAACTGCATGTCCTTGAATCATCCTTAACTGCTGTAACTGTAAATCAGTACTTGCTTGTGGTATTTAAGACTGGTGTCCCATGCATTGTGTTGGCACAGCATCCCCCTTCACTCTGCCACACACAAGTACACACACACAGCCGTACGTCTTATCTGTCTCTGAGATGACAGAATGCCCTCCATGTCTCCCTTATTTTTGTCCCTGCCCTCAAGAATCACAGCTCCTGACAATCAGTTAATAATGCCTGACATTACAGGTTCATTCTTAACTTTTAACCGAGTCTGACTACGTCCATTTTTTTCTCCCAGCTTTATCACAAAGCCCCCCCTCATATGGTCAAAACCCCATTTCTCACAACAGTCCCATATTTTACAGGATGCTCTTGCTATTGCCTCTTTCACCTGTCTGATCCTCAATACTCAAAGGCCATTACAGTCAATGAATAGTACCAGACTTTAGAGATAATGTAGAAAAATACACTGCTAGACTGTCAAGTTAGTTTAGTAGACTAAGTCCAGTAGTTCATAGGTTCATAGGTGTGTTCTAGGCTAATGGCCCTGGAGCCTTTACAAGCCTAGCCCATAGGATTACCCTGGCATTGTGCCATCCGACCTTAGTTCCCAGTGCCTCTGTCAAGTAGAGCCACTGGAGTGATCCGCAGGGTGAATTTTCTATTTCCCATCCACTCATCAAGATTTCTCTTGAAGAGGGCCAGTGAGGTGCTCTGATTGACATGTATGGAAAGTCTATTCCATAGCATGGGCAGTCTCTGGGTTATGAACCTGTCCCTCCAGCATGTTCTGTTGATTGTGGTAAGGAGGTTGAAGTATCTGGAGCATGTAGTGTGGAGGGATTGGGATTTCTTTAGATGTAGCATTTCTAACAGAGCTGGGTCAGACATGGCTTTGTAAGTCAAGCAGAGATTGCTCTAAGTAGGCGATATGAGACAGAGAATAATTGGAGTTTTCTGAGTGTGTCCATATAGGACAAGTGTTTATGGCCTAGGATCCTCTTTGTGAGGTACTTTTGCGGCCTCTTCAGTTGTTGTAGGTGCCTAATGAGGTACATGCCAAATGGGGCATTGTACTCAATGACTGGCCTAATGAGGGAAGAGTAGAGGGAGACAATGACTTATTTCTTCCTGGATGCAAAACCCTTAGTAATGAGATGTGCCACATAGAAGGACTTTCTGACCACAGTGGCAATGTGGTGGTCAAAAGAGAGGCTGCTGTCAGTCTGTGTTCCCAGATCTCTCATAATGCCTTATGTGTTCAGTGGACTACCATCAATGTGGTAATTCATGGGAACTGGGTTTTTCCCAAAGGGGATGGCGACACATTTTTTTGGCATTGAGCCATGCCAAATTTTGGCCATGGTTCTGATACCAGTCATTGGTCTCAGTGAAACCTTTCTTGTAGGATGCCAACATCACTTGATAAAGTAAGGGTGCAGGGTTTGAGAACCCCCCACCCATGCAAACACACTTTTTACTTAAATTTTTAACATTTTCTAATATTTTACAAGCATCTCTGGTGTCTAGTTGTAGAGCACTATCATTCTGCATCTTCATGCCAAAGTTACAAGGTTTGAGCCTTTTGTAAATACCTGCTAGATAGGGCATCTCTGGTGTCTAGTGGTCCCCCACCCATCAGCATTTGTGTGACAACACTTTATTCTATCATTGTAATATGTATTTACAGCATGATATGAAGCATTATCACTGTCTAGTGTTCCCTCTGCCCTCCATGCTACCAAACATTTTTCTTCTCTGTTTTTAAGTGCCTTTAAAATACAATATAAAGAGTAATCCTTGGTGTCAAGTGTTTCCCCTCAACCCATATCTTTCAAAAATGGTTACTGTTTTATTTTGCATCACTCTAAGGACAGATATAATGCATGACCTCGGTGTCTAGTGTCCCTCTTCCTTCAATATTGCAGGATTTGCTCACTGCTATAAGGGAGAGTGACAGTGTAATAGCCTCTCCTGCACACAGTCATACATAAACACTCACATACTCACACACACACACACACACACACACACACACACACACACACACACACACACACACACACACACACATATATATACACTCTCCTTACACCATAATATCTGTACATAAACTCACACATGCAGCACACACATACACAAAGACCCTAACACTACCTGTACACTAAACTTCCAGGCATCGACTTCTACAATGATGAATGATCACAAATTTTTGGCCGTGTAGATTAACACAGGCAGCAGATGTTTCCTACACAACTCAGAGATGATTTGAGTCACGCAGTTGCATAAATGCCTTATGCAGGAATTTCCTGGTTAGACCAACTAGTTAATTAGCAGAGACTGCTCTACTGCAATGCCTCATTAATATTTATCATAGCCACAGAGACAGCCCAGCATGGTGTTGCACATCATCTTGGTATGGCTGTCTCTTCATCAGAAATGGTTACCACAAGGTAACCTTTCCGAATCAAGTCCAGTGTTTCTACCTTTGCAAAGCAAACAGATATTCAAGTTTAAAAAAAAAAAGAAAATAAGGAACAACTGACACACAGCAATGAAGAAGCAAATAAAATGCTTAATAATGTAGGCTAGTACTATTACAACAATAGAGTCACTTCTTCAGACCATTAAAAACATTTAAAAAGATCAGTATTAATATTGTTAAACATCCAATCAAAGCCCACAATTCAAACAGTGAGAAGTGAATCAGTGCAAAACCTTAAGAAGATACAAAGTATATGAAACATTACTCAATGTAATGCTCACGTAAAGGTAAAGTGCACATTGCAGAACAACTATCTAGCTAAACAATGGGACTTAAGAACAGGTTTAATGAAGATCATACCATTTAAACCAGGTGTATGGTCTGCCCCCATCCTAAGTATCCATCTCAGTTCTAGTTTCTTGGTATCATTATTAAAATCATCTGATTGAAAAGTTTCAAAAATCACATCTATAACTAAGAACTTGAAACTATGTTGACTGCCTTCACTCATAACATGTTTCACTAATGCATTAGAGCAATTAGAAATATGTATACTATATAAATGGAATGGAAACATTGTTTCTTGAAACCACAGGCTGCACAACCTAAATTGGGCTTATAATACATCAAAAGTAAAGTTGTTGCTGTCAGCTCAGTACTAGTTTCCAAACAATTCATTTTCAGTAGGTTAACTTATTAGATAAAATAGCATACTTAAGGTCTCATAACCTGGACTGTTTTTAGGCTGCGTGATGGAAATAGAGTGCATATGCTTGCAGATCACCTAATAAATCGAGCTTTCACTTTGCATTTGGGATGTAATCATTTAGTTGAGAGGGTTAAATTACTTATTTGTATTTTTGCAGTTGGGATGTAGCCATTTAGTTGATATGTTTAATTAATTATCTGTATTTCTGTATTTAGGACATAATCATTTAGTTGATAAGGTTGAATTACTTATTGGTATTTTTGCATTTGGGATGTAATCATTTAGTTGATAGAGTTAAATTACTTATTTGTATTTTTGCAGTTGGGATATAATCATTTAGTTGATAGGGTTAAATTACTTATTTGTATTTTTGCATTTGGGATGTAATCATTTAGTTGATAGGGTTAAATTTCTTATTTGTACTTTTGCAGTTGGGATGTAATCATTTAGTTGATAGGGTTAAATTATTTATTTGTATTTTTGCAAGTTGAGATGTAATCATTTATTTGAAAGCCTAAAAAACAACAGGTGATGGTGAACAGCTAAATGTGCTAATAGACTAAAAATACAAATAGCAGCAACAAAATAAGTCAAAGCATAACCATCCACATACAAACAGGTTTATTATGATCCAAGCTTTTGAGTCAAAGGTCTTTTTCAAGAATAAAACAATTCATAAAACCACACAATAAATATCCAATACCAGCCAATCAAAAAACATATACAATTGCCTCATTAACAAGATCATTAAAAATCAATGCTTCATTAGAAATAATCCTGAAAGACAAAAAACAATATATAGAAATATATAAGAATATATAAATATATATAAAACTTAACTAACATATGACTGCTTCAACTTTAAAATAGGTTTTCTACTATTCACTTTGTTCAAACCTGGGTATACATCTGCCATAAAAAAGTTTATCCATTTATACTCAGCTCTCTCTGTCAGATTAACTATGTCTCCTCCCCTCCTATTCTTAAACACCCTTTGTAAAATCCTAAACTTAAATGCATGCTGATTACCCTCTTCTATAATATGTTTACTTAGTGCATTAGTCTCAACTCATCTACGTATCTCTGATAAATGTGATGCTATTCTTTCTGTCTGATATTGCAGAGTGAGGCTCTCAAATTCCTCGTATGCAACAAGGTCACTCTCCATGAAGTCAATTTGCGTGCACAGTTCATGCTCTGTATCAACAAAGAAATCATTCATCAACTTCAAATATTGCATACTAGTCTGTAAATTGAGCTCTTGCCATTTCTTTAACAGAGCTGGATACTTGTTGCCATAAGTTGGCATTTTGGTAATTCTTAATCCTCTAGGCACCATACCCCAATTTTAGATAAAATAGCTGAATTTGAGGGTAAGCTGATCTCTATTAAAAAGAGCTTATTCGGGACATCTCAGATTTTATGAATAACCACATTTTTTTGTGGTCTAGAGACAAAGTTGAATCTGATCATATACCCTCTGATATGAATGCATCGCGCCCTGCAGCTCGGCCGTTTCTCATAAGAAATACGAGCACTTTGGATACAGAGCATATGATAGTAACCTCAGTACAAAACAACGTAATGACGCAGGCAGAAGAAGTTGTTATAGCATTGGATTCTTTTGGTACTGATTCTGCTCTCCATGGCTCCAATACAGAACCTGCTGATGTTTCTCCATCTCTAAATCGAGGAGTTAATGTTGGTTCTAACTCAGTAGAGGCGATGGGTGATTTTTTAGGAACAAGCAATATGAAAATACAGCTACAACTCCCTCTACAAGTGCAGCCAAGAGGGAGAGACTGAAGCAGTCAAAAAGGAACACCACCAAAAGATACACAGCATACACAGAAACAACTGGGAGCAAAACCAAAGGTAGCCCCTGTGACAAGGAGCAAGAGGACTTAGCTGGACATACTGTTGGTAATTTGTCTGTGAGCTTACTAGTATAGAATTATAGTTATTGGACAAAGGTTTGTCCTTCATTCCATCTGTTAATGGTATGTTGAATGACAGTATCACTGAATTACGGATGTTTGCCAGGAGTTTAGATCTAAAGATGCTGTTTGGTGAAAACACCTGTAACATTAATATTAACTTAGGAAGAAGTAGCACTTTCATACCTAATAGTACGGCAACTGTTGCTGCTTTTTTAAATATGTGTGAAAATGATCTTTATGAGTTATTCTTTAAAGGAAAAGCATCACATTTTATAACTTGAATATAATAGAAATGAAGGCTCTGTTTGACCTATGTGCTAGGACTGATATTGTTATCAAACCTGCTGATAAAGGTGGTAAAACTGTGATATTAAGAGCTGATCAGTATTATAAGTTGATGTCTGAATTCTTGCATGATAATAATACATTCAAACTTATAAATAGTTCTGAGTTAAATAAGATGGTTTATAGAATTTAAACTGAGCTATATGATAATTTAATGCAAGCAGATATTACTCCTGAACAATACAGTAACTTTTATATTGAACATCCAGTTTGCCCTATGATTTATGGTTTACCTAAAATCCATAAGAGTTTGCTCCACTCCCCGATTTATATCAGGAGGCCAGTGGGCTACCACGGCTATGTCGAAATAATTGGATCAACAACTGAAGCCATTATTGAAATGTAGTAAGGCTTTTATTAAGGATACTTGTGAATTCTTGGAATCGTTAGGGAAGTTCATGCCTGGTAAAGATATGACTGATGTCCTTTTTGCAACCATGGATATAACATCTTTATTTACTGTCATCCCCAATATAGTAGGAATTGATTATGTTAGAGACTTTTTAGTTATGCATAGTAGTTTTACAGTTAATAAAATATCATTGATAAGCTCTCTTCTCTAATTAGTCCTTAATAATAATGTTTTTATGTTTAATGGTGAAATATATTATCAAATACTACAAGTAGCTATGCGTACACTGGTAGCTAATTGTTATGCTTAACATTGTGCTGGCTATATGGGAAAAGCTTAATATATTTGATTCTAGGATGGATGGGTGTCATAATACTGAGTTAATTTTCTACAAACGTTTTGTAGATGATATCATGTTGTTATGGAAAGGGACTAAAAGCACATGAGTTATTTGTAGAACATCTACAACAGATTTTCTTAAATTTGAGATGTGTTGTTCTCCACATGATATTACTTTTTTAGATATGAAGTTGTCTAATATAGATGGCAATTTCCATACTTCTATATATAGAAAGGGAGTACAGACAACTAGATATGTTCACAATAAGAGTATGCACCTGAAACATGTTTATAAGGGTGTGGTAAAGAGCCAATTTCTAAGAGCTAGTAGACTCAACACCACAGAAGAAGTTTTTTTGAAATAAATTGATACCATGACACATGATTTTGTAGCCAGAGGATATAATAGGAATTCGGTAGCCAGTAACGATGAATTTGCTAGCTCTGAACGTGAGAATATAGGTAAACCTTATTTATACAGGAACAAAAATATGCTTCCTAATACTAACATAATGCAGACTACTGATACACGGAAAATAGGCTATGTTATGAAATATAACAAACACTCACAGTATATTCAAGCATAATTAAAAGAAACTGGGTTATTTTTAATTCTGATAGTAGCGTTAAGAAAATAGTGGGAACTAAACACTATTTTATCTTTAAGAAGGAAAAGAATTTGAAACAGCTCCTCTGTTATAAAGATTTTAAAACACAGAATGAAGGATTTCAGGTAGCCGTTAAGAATACGGTTCCTTGTTATAACTGTGTTTATAGGTTCATAGGTTTAGAGGTTTTTACTAGGCTATCTGCCCTGGGGAATTTACAAGCTTAGCCAGAGTGTGTTTGGCTTTCGCCACCCTTTTAGATGGTTTACTGTGCCTCTGTAGAGTAGGTCACAGAAGATAGCCCTTTTAAGGTTAGTTTACTGTGCCCCTGTCTAGCAGGGACACAGAAGCGATCCCAGGGGTGAACTTATGATCTCCCATCCACTCATGAAGATTTCTCTTGAAGAGGGTCAGTGAGGGGCTCTGCCTAACATGGACTGGGATTCTGTTCCAGAGTGAGGGCAGCCTCTGGGATATGAATCTGTCCCTCCAGCATGTCCTATTTATTTCTGTGCTGAGGTTTAAGTCCCTGGAGCATGTAGCTCTAAGGGATTTGGATTTCCTGAGGTGGAGCATGTCCATTAATTCTGGGTTGGACATGACTTTATACGTCAGGCATAGATCACCTCTGAGTAGGTGGTAAGCAACTGAGTAGAGCTGGAGTTTCTTTAGCCGAACTGCATAGGGCATCTGTTTGAGTCCCTTGATCCTCTTGGTTAGGTACTTTTGGGGCCTCTCCGGTTGCTGCAGGTATCAGGTAAGGTACATCCCAAATGGGGCATTGTATTCAATTATGGGCCTGATGAATGATGAGTAGAGTGGCACAATAACCTCTCTTGTTCTAGATGTGAACCCTTTTGTGATAAGGTGGGCTATATAAAAGGTCTTTCTAACCACTCTGGCAACGTGATTGTCAAAAGAGAGGTTTCTATCTACTTGGGTCCCCAAATCCCTAATTAGTTCTTCCGTACTTAATGGATTACCACCTATGTAGTAATTTGTGGGCACTTTGTTTTTCCCGAAGGGGATGACTATGCACTTTTTGGCATTTAGCTTAAGGCCATGGCTCTGGCACCAATTTTCTGTCTCTGTGAGACCCTTTTGGAGGATGCTTGTGTCAGCCAGAGAGTCGATTATGGCGCCCAGCTTGCAGTCATCTGCGAACTTGGTCATCCTTAGTCCTACCATACAAGCATGTACCTCAGAGAAGTATATACCGAACAAGAGAGGTCCCAGGACTGAGCCTTGTGGGACGCCACTTGTAACTGGTTTGGAGTCTGACATGGCACCTGCAATACTGACCATGTGGGTTCTATCCCTGAGCCAGTTTTCAACCCATCTTGTGACATAGGGGTTGATATTTAAGCTGGTGAGCTTATTTATGATGCCCGAGTGGGGTATTGTGTCAAAGGCTTTTGCGAGGTCCAGGTAGGCCGTGTGGACTACCTTCCCTTCATCTATGGCCTTGGTAACTGTTTCAAAGAAGTCGACCAGGTTCAAGAGGCAAGATCTGCCCTTAACAAAGCCGAATTGGGTGGGATCCAGTGTCTGGAGGTTACCAAAGTCCTTGTTTATGAGATCCATGATGATACACTCCATAGCTTTGCAGACCAGACTAGTCAGGCTTATAGGGCGATAGTTTCCTGGGTCCATTGTGGCACCACCTTTGTGGAGTGGGACCACTGTTGCTGTACGTCATTCTTTGGGTACATATCCTGTAGCAAGGCTGAGATTGAACAGTGACTTTATGTGAGGGTTTAGTTCTTCTTGGAGCTTGTGTAAGACGCAATCCGGGACACCGTCTGGTCCCATTGATGTTGTGTTTTTTGCTTTGGAGAGTGCAGCTCTCACCTGTGCATTTGTGATGTCAGGACAGCTACATTCTGTTGGGATAGACATTTGGTCTTTTGGGGGGGGGGTTTGCACTGGACCTGTCTGCCAGGATGTTGGCAATGTCTGTGGGATCAGTGTATTTTTTGTCATTTTGTACTAACTCAGAGCATATCTGGGAGTTGCCCCCCAGATTCCTGACATAACTAAAGAAGGCCTTGTGATTATCTTTAGTGTCTTGTGCAATTTTTCTTTCGAAGCTGACCTTAGATAATTTTATGAGGGATCGTAGTTTCTTGCTAGTACTGATCAGAGATGCCTTCCCTTTTTGGGATTTTGCTCTATCATGTAGTAGCTTCCTCCTTCTGTTGTATAGCTTATTTATGGCCGGGGTCCACCAGACTGGTTTCCTGCCTTTGGAGGAGTGAGTCTTGGTTTTATTTGGGATAGCACGATCCATGCATTCCTGTAGGTGTCCATAGAATGCATTTGTAAAGGATTCTGCTGTTTGGGCAGTATTTTCCACTGGCCCGGTGGCTTTGAAGGATTCCACCTCAGTTTTGAGAAGTGTGAAATTTGCTTTTGAAAAATTTTTCACCATGATTTCCTTTGCTTGGGGTGGGGATGGGATATGGATGTCCAGTGAAATTAATTTATGGTCTGATCTTACCAATGAGGGACATACCTCTGGTGTGGAACATAGAGTCCCCATGTTGGTGATGACCAGGTACAATATGTTATCCCCTCTTGTGGGAGTGGTGACCAGTTGTTCCATAGCATTTGAGTTTATAAATTCTAGGAACCGTTGGGCAAGGGTGTTGGGGCTTGAGTAGTTTTCCCAGTCGATGTTTGGGTAGTTGAAGTCACCCAATATTATTGTGTTTGGAGAGACCTTCAATTTATTGTAAATATATTAATATGGAGGTAGAATTTATACATCCTATCACACATACAAAATGTATGTTTAAAACTTTTGGTAATAGTGAAATATAGTTTACTTAGCTAATTGTGAGAAGTGCCTATGTTTTTACACAGGCAAAACAAATTGTAAATTTAAAGAAAGAATAGCATTACATTTATCAGAGATACATTGAGACTAATGCACTCAGTAAACATAGTATAGAAGAGGGTAATGAGCATGCATTTAAGTTTAGGATTTTACAAAGGGTGTTTAAGAATAAGAGAGGGGGAGACATAGTTAATCTGACAGAAAGAGCTAAGTATAAATGGATAAACTTTTTTAGGGCAGATGTATTCCCAGATTTGAACAAAATGAATAGTATAAAACCTGTTTTAAAGTTGAAGCAGTCATATGTTAGTTAAGTTTTATATATGCTTTTATATTCTTATATATTTCTATATATTGTTTTTTGTCTTTTATGATTCTTTGCAATGAAACATTGATTTGTAATGATCTTCTTAATGAGGTAATTGCACATGTTTTTTTGATTGGCTGGTGTTGGATATTTATTGTGTGATTTTATGAAGTGTTGTTTTCTTCTTGAAAAAGAGCTTTGACTCAAAAGCTTGGATCATAATAAACTTTTTTGTATGTGGATGGTCATGCTTTGACTTGTTTTGTTGTTGCCATTCATTTGCTAGGGTTAAATTACTTATTTGTATTTTTCTTTTGAAGTACAACAGTTTCACAAAAGGAAAATGCTATTTAGGGTAGTAAATAATTACTTTCAGCTCACTTATATTGTTCACAAGAATATGCAATTTTCATTTGTGCAAATATGTTTTTAGGACAACATTGCTTTGACGGTTTTATAGTTTTGTCTGATTTGTCATGAAAAGATATAGTACGTTTCTTAATTCATTCACTCATTTTCTATGTAATTTCAGTATGTTCATGAATAACCCTTTATTAGTAGAGTCCTGGGTTACTGTAATAAAAGCAGCTTACATTCTGTGACACACCATGATATGTGCAGATAATAGAAAGAACCTTGGATTCTAGAATTTGTACGACACCCATATGTATGTTTAGTTAGTCTGTTACTGATTTTATAGATGCTTTGTATGGCAACTGTCATTAAAACTGTTGTTTGCCAGGATGATGTACTGAAAATGCTTTTTCTTGTTCCAAGGTCAGCTTATGGAAGTCCTTCTCGTTAATATTGTTACTGTTCTATCTACTGTTGGCTTCATTATGATTATTGTGGTCTAAGGGGATTGCAGACCCCAAACAAAGGTGGATGAAGTGCTAAAATTACTTTATTGAATAAAGTTTCTAAACATGCAAAGACTTATAATCAGGATTTTTGACATTCACTGTTAAATATTCAGATGATTGTCCTATCAAATCTGTATGCATAGTTTCAGTTTTTTTTCTTAGCATCACTCCAACATAGCCTGAAAATTCACTTAACATATGTATGTGCTGAAACTCTAAACAGCAGTATTTTTTTTACTATTGTAAGATGTTTCAGCTGATGAGGTAACTCCAATATAGTTACACCACCTACATTTGCATAAAGTAGTTTAATCTCAGTCAGAAGGCACTTTGTTGTAACTGATTAACAAATTGCTTAGAGGGGAAAGGAGGGCAAAATCATTACTTTATTTTCCTTGCTGACATCATGCTAAATGCTTCCATAAGGACAGGGCTGATTATAATTATGATTTGTAATCTGTGAATACTCATCAACTGAGAAAAACATTTCAAAGACTGTAAATTATAAATAGGACATTGCTTAAATAATTTTAAGCATGTTGATTGTCATCAGCAGGGAAATTTAAGGTTAGGTCAGTTTAGAAGTTCATAGAAGAGAGAAGTGTATATAAAAAAATATATATATTTATATATATATATATATATATATATATATATATATATATATATATTTATATATATATCTTATTCATCTGCTTTTACTGTAGCTGTCTTAGTTGCTCTTCTGTGTGCTATCTGTTCAGTCGCTCTTACTCTGCACTTATTATGGCTTGTTACTAGCTTCCTAATTTACTGCCTTCTGCACTTGTTTTTTAGTCATTTGTTAATTTAATTGCAATTATTTGAACTGTATTTGCCGTAGTGTTGCTACACGCTCGGGTGTGCTGGCCTGCACTACAACTGAATTGTATTTACTGCTGTTTTAGCTGCTTTTCTATAACAACAAAAACATTAATGTAAGCTTGTTTCCTGCCTTTCCTGTAACTAGTCAAGTCCAGATGCAGACTTGTTGTATCCAGGACTGTTGGTAAGCTTCTGAGCCTCCCAAGCCTTTCTGTGTTGGAGGGAAGCCTTCTAGCTTATCAGTGGGAATGGTAAGCACTAGGTAGCCTATCTACCATGGGAAGAGTGTGTTTTGGCCCTGAAATTGTAGTTCATTGGCCGTTTGGGCAGTTTTTCCATCTCTTTCTACTTTCTGGTTAAAAGCCTGTTTTGCGTTTGGTCCCCGTCTTTTCGATAACTAGTGTAATCCAAGTACATATTTTCTGTATCCAGGACTGTTGGTAAGCTTCTGAGTCCCCCAAGCCCTTCTGTGTTGGAGAGAAGCCTTCTAGCTTATCAGTGGGAGTGGTAAGCACTAGGTAACCTATCTACCACAGGGGAGTGGTTTCTGGCCCAGAAATGATAGTTTATTGGCTGTTTGGGAAGCTTTTCCATCTCTTTCAACCTTCTGATTTAAAAGCCTGTGTTTGCGCTTGTTTCCTACCTTTCCTGTTACTAGTCTAGTCCAGGTACAGATTTGCTGTATCCAGGAGTCTTTGTAAGCTTCTGAGCCACCCAAGCCTTTCTGTGTTGGAGGGAAGCCTTCTAGAATATCAGTGGGAGTGGTAAGCATCAGGTAGCCTATCTACCACAAGAAGAGTGGTCCCTTGCCCAGAAATTGTAGCTATTGGCTGTCTGAGCAGTTTTTTTCCATCTTTTTCAACTTTCTGGTTTGAAAGCTGCACTTGTGCCTGTTTCCCACCTTTCCTATAACTAGCCTAATCCGGTTACAGAGTTGCTGTAACCAGGATTGCTAGTAAGCTTCTGAGCCCCCAAGCCTTTCTGTGTTGGAGGAAAGCCTTCTAGCTTATCAGTGGGAGTGGTAAGCACTAGGTAGCCTATCCTCGATGGGAAGAATGAGTTTTGGCCCAGAAATTGTAGTTTATTTGGCCGTTTTGGGCAGTTTTCCATCTCTTTCAACTTGCTGGCTTAAAAGCCTACATTTGTACTTGTTTCCTGCCTTTCCTGTAACTAGTCTAGTCCAGGTACAGATTTCCTGTATTCCAGGACTCTTTGTAAGCTTCTGAGCCCCTTAAGCCTTTCTGTGTTGGAGGGAAGCCTTCTAGCTTATCAGTGGGAGTGGTAAGCATTAGGTAGCCTATTTACCACATGAGGAGTGGTTTCTGGCCCAGAAATTATAGCTATTGGCTGTTTGGGCAGTTTTTTTCAATCTCTTTCAACGTTTTGGTTTAAAAGCCGCACTTGTGCTTGTTTCCCACCTTTCCTGTAACTAGCCTAGTCCAGATAGAGAGTTGCTGTATCCAGGACTGTTGGAAAGCTTCTGAGCCATGCAAGCCTTTCTGTGTTGAAGGAAAGCCTTCTAGCTTATCAGTGGGAGTGGTAAGCACTAGGTAGCCTATCTACCATGAGAGGAGAGGTTCTTGGCCCAGAAATTGTAGTTTATTGACCATTTGGACAGTTTATCCGTCTCTTTCAACTTTCTGGTTTGAAAGACCACATCTGCACTTGTTTCCCATCTTTCCTGTAACTAACCTACTGGGTAGCACTAGAAAGCCTTAAACTGATACAAGCCTTCTGACTTAGGAGAGAGACTTTGGAGTGATTAAGTATCAGTTTTTTGCACTTTCTTGCTGTACTAAACTGTTTTCCACCTAAATGCAGATTTTCCAGCATTTATTGTGATTTAAAAGCTAGTTTTTTTTCACGTATTGTACTTATTTGACTGCCTGCACTTTTAAAAAGTTGTTTTTTGTTTAAATAATTTCTTTAACTGTTGTAGGCTACACACTAAAGTGTGATAGCCTTTTCTGATCATTTGTAGTAGTTTAAAGCTGTTTTAAGTGTATTTTTACTGTTTTTGCCTTATCTTTTAAAAAAACAAAAACAAAAAAAACAAAACAAAAATCCTTCTTTCCTGCCTTTCTAAGCTAGTATAGTCCAGTTTTCAGGCTAGTGCTGAATTCAGGGCTGTGATACTAGTTTCTGAGTTGCCCATACCTTACCTGGATAGAAGGAAGTTTCTCTGTTCACCTGTGAGAGAGGGGAGCTTTGAGCAACCTATCTGTCCCTGGAGGAGTGGTTCCAGCCCAGAGGTTAGTAGTTTATTGGCCATTTTGGGCTAATTTCTATCTCTTTCATTTCCCTATTATAAAAACCACATTTGCACGGTTTTGCGCACCGGGCAGTGCCGGTTAGCTACAGTTAAATTATTCCAGGCTCCACTAAGTCTCCTCTTCAGTTTTTCCCTTGAAATGAGTCTAACTCTCAACCTAAACACTCAAAAAGCATCTTACAGCCCAGCACTTGCTCAGACCTAATAGCAAGCACTAATATACCCTGACACTGATTGCCCAGCAGGGCAAGGCTCTTTATTCAACCCTCACCAACTAAGTGACTAAGCAGCTCACCCTACTATTCAGGCATGACCAAAGGGCAACTTCAGGTGCACTCTCCAGTCCAGCTGGTGAATCTGGGTATCCTGAGGCAATGTTACAACTGCCTCATGTACACAGACAACCCTCTCCTCCTACCACAAAACACTAACGTATGCGAGAGATACAATTGTAGAGCCAAACTGGAAGCTAAGCTGTCTCCACCCAAGACTGGAACAGACAGTCAAGAGGAGAAGGTTAACACTTGCACCACAACTCCAGCCACACACAGACCTACTAAAACAGCACTGGCAAAAAATACTCATAAATATACAAAATCATACTCGGAGGCTCTAAATAAAAACCTACAAAAGCATCAGAGACCTCCAAAGCAGACACCCAAACAACCTGCACTTCCCGTCACAAACCAGACAACACATAAAACACAAAATCAGTGCGCTGCACAATCACAGCCCTTAAGGTGTAATAACATACCTAACACACTAGCAATAGGTGACTTTATAGTCAGGCACACTGACATCTCACTCACTAGGCTGGACAAGCAGAAGGTTACTGTTAGCTGCCTGTAGGGAGCCAGAATCCACCACATAACACAAGCACTCAGGTCACTACAGAACAAGTACAAATATGACTCTGTCATTGTTCATGTTGGTGTGAATGACCTGAGACGTACCTCCCTGGACTACATGAAAAGAGACATGGAAGAGCTCTCTGATCATGTAGCCCAACTGGTATGACCCTGACCCTAAGTAGCATCTTGCCCTCACCAAGAATGATTCCTCAGTATAAAGAAAAAATGATAAATTTCAACAACTGGCTAAGCTTCTGGTGTCATTCAAAGGGGATCCAGTGTCTGTCAGCCTGGGACGACATGCTCGACAAGCCACGTTGCTTCGCAAGAGACAGCTACCTATTGCCCCTAGGCTTTCGAATACTGGCCAAGGCACTTGCTGCCCCCATAGGTCCTTTTTTAGGCAAGACTCAAAAGTCAAACCCACTTTCGTAAACAGCACAATTAACAAAAAACTGAAGGTTATGCTACTCAATGCCAGGAGTTTAAATCTCAAAATGCACATGCTCAAAGCACTCCTCAGTATGGAGAAGGTTGACATCTGTGCAGTAATTGAAACCTGGTTCAGGGCTCCAGAAAGCATCCCAGCACTACTGGGCTACACCTCATACCACATGTTTCGTCCACAGAACATGGACCGAAACACAAAAGGAGGGGGTGTATCCATATTCATCAAGGATACCTACACCTGCAGGTTAGTGGTGCAGCATGATACCTCTGAGATCATCCATGTGCAACTAACATCAGGCAAATCTGCAATGCAAATTGTGGCCTACTACAGATCACCCTCCATGACCCAGGACCACCACTCCACCTTTCTGGAGACACTGGAAAACATGAAGGTCCTACCAAACACCCTGATACTGGGCAATTTCAATTACCCTACCATTCACTGGGAAAACTACTCGAGTACAAATTCCCAGGCCCAGCACTTCCTGGAATTCATCAACTCAAGTGCCCTTGATCAGCTGGTAAACTCTCCTACCAGAGGTGAAAACATATTGGACCTGGTCATCACCAACATGGCGACAGGTGTTCCACACCAGAGGTCAACCCGTCACTGGATAGATCAGACAATAAACTAATCACTCTGGATGTCCACACCCCACCACCATCCCAACTAAGAAAACCACGTAAAAACCTTTTTTAAAGCAAACTTCACCTTATTTAAGACAGAGGTTGTAAGTTTTACAGCCCTCACACTAAAGGATAACACTGCCCAAGATGCAGAAACCTTTTCAAATGCACAAGTATGCATCAATCGTGCCATCCCTAGCAAAACCAAGACTCACTTCTCTAAGAGAAGGAAACCAGTTTGGTGGACCCCTGCAATAAACAGGCTATACAACAGAAGGAGGAAACTAGTTCAGAAAAAAAGCAAATCCCAAAAAGGAAAGACATCCCTGATCAGTATCTGTAAGAAACTGGGGTCCCACATGAAGTCATCCAAGGCTAACTTTGAAAGAAAAATAGCCAAGGATTCAAAATATAACCACAAAGCTTTCTTTAGCTATGTTAAGAATCTAAGTGGCAACTCACAGATATGCACTGAACTAGTGCAAAATAGCACAAAATATACTGAACCTACTGATATTGCTAACATCCTGGCAGATAGATTCAGTGCAAACATCACCCCCCTTTCACCTCCAAAAGTGCCCACAACAATACCAGAAAAGTGTAGTGTCCCAAAAATCACAGACGCACAGGTAAAAACAGCCCTTTCAAAAGCCAAAAACACAGCGTCAGTGGGATGAGATGGTGTCCCAGGCTGCGTCTTGCATGAACTAATGAATGAACTAACCCCTCACCTAAACACGCTTTTCAACCTCAGCCTCTCCACAGGCTATGTGCCCATAGAATGGTGCACAGCAACTGTTATTCCTCTCTACAAAGTAGGGGCCACAACTGCCCCTGGTAACTATCGCCCAATAAGCCTGACTAGTCTGGTCTGCAAGGCTATGGAGCGCATCATCATGGAACTCATTAACAAAGACATTGGGAACCTCCAAACACTTGACCTGACCCAGTTTGGCTTTGTTAAGGGCAGATCATGCCTACTAAACCTGGTTGACATCTTCAAGACAGTCACCAAGGCCATAGATGAGGGAAAGGTGGTTCATGCAGCCTACCTTGACCTTGCCAAGGCTTTTGACACCATTCTCTACTCAGGTATTATGGAAAAACTCACCAGCCTGAACATAAACCCCTATGTCACGAGATGGGTTGCCAAATGGCTTACAGACAGAACTCACACGGTAAGAATAGCGGGCTCCAGGTCCGACTCTAAACCAGTCACAAGTGGTGTCCCATAAGGCTCGGTCTGGGGACCCCTACTGTTCGGCATATACTTCTCAGAAGTACAGGCAAACACAGGACAACTATGGCTAACCAAGTTCATGGATGACTGCAAAATGGGAGCCATAATTGACTCTCCGTCTGACATGGACATCCTCCAAAAGGGCCTTACTGAGATGGACACCTGGAGTCAAAGTCATGGTCTCAAGCTAAATGCCAAAAAATGCATAGACATCCCATTTGGGAAAAACAAAACACCCACAAATTGCCACATAGGTGGCAGCCCCCTTAATACAGAAGAGGTAATAAGAGATCTGGGGACCCAGGTAGACAGTAATCTCTCCTTTGACAATCATATTGCCAAAGTAGTTAGGAAATCCTTCTATGTGGCCCATCTAATTACTAAAGGGTTCACATCTAAAAATAAAGAGGTTATAGTGCCCCTCTACTCGTCATTCATTAGACCCATCATAGAGTACAATGCCCCATTTGGGATGTACCTCACAAGACACTTCCAACAGCTGGAAAGACCACAAAAGTTCCTCACCAAGAGGATTACTGGTCTCAAACATATGTCCTATGCAGCCCGACTGGAAAAACTCTGGCTGTACTCAGTGGCATATCGCTTACTCAGGGGTGATCTCTTCCTGACTTACAAAGCCATGTCCAATTCAGAATTGATGGACATGCTCCACCTAAAGAAATCCAAGTCAATGTGAGCCATGCGGTCTAGTGAGCTAAACCTCACCACAACAATAAATTGAACATGCTGGAGGGATAGATTCCTGTCACAGAGCCTCTCACTAACGCTCTTCAAGAGAAACCTTGATGACTGGATGGGTAACAGAAAATACACACCTGGGATCACTTCATTGGCTCTGTATGAACCTATGAACACTATTTCTAAAGTGATTTCTTTTGACATCACAGCGGAGTGATGGTGCATTTGAACTAAGGAGAGTATTGTTTCTTTATAATTTGACTTTTATTTTAGATACATTTTAAGCTTGCCAATCCTAGTTAGAAATGACAGACTATATGGCAGCAGAGATAAAGGGACCAGCAAAACTGGAGAAGAGAGGTGAACAAGTGACTAAAGTAAGAGTGATACATATTGTGCAATGTATGTGCTGAATGTTGGCATGGCAGTGGTAATGACAATGCCATGTTAGAGCAGTAGAATCAATTTAGCTTCAGACAGTACATGGGGAAAAAGAGCCCAAGAGATACTGACCTGCAAAAAATGTGTGACAGTATTCCTCTGATGTATTCAAAGGTATCAGAGGGTGCCAAAGAGGGAGGCAAAGTTAGAGTAAGATCCCAAAATTAAATGATATGTGGCACTAAGGAATATATTGAGCAAGATAAAATAACTGGATGGGCTATACAAATGTATGAAATCACTGGGAACAGTGAAAGACACCATTCTACTTAATGTCCTTTTTTGGAATTGGAATATAACTTGTCCTTTTTCAATTCAATGGCCACTCCTGCATTTTCTTAATTTGCTGGTAAGAGTGTTGCAACACTATAGCAGCATTTTTCAGGACTTTAAGCAATTTAGATGGAATTCTATTACTTTCTGGAGCTATGTTACCACCAAGCCTTTCAATGGTTAATTAAACATCACTCTGCAGGATGTCTGGCTTTACATCCCAGAATATACTATGGCAGGGAGCAGAGATGTTACAATCCTTCTTATATAGCTATCCTCTATATTCCTGACACCTCTTCTTAATATCTTTTATTTTTGTTAGGTCACGTCTATCTTTACTTTTTATCCTGCCAATTTTCAAAGGTAATTTCCCTTCATTTCACAAATCTTCTTGAAATGATCGTACTGCAAAATTTAGAATTAGCATTTTGTTATCTTTTCCCAGTTCTTTGCAAACTGTTCATTTAAATATGCCTCTTATCTCTTTTTACTATTCTATTTTTTTGCTCTTTTCCTTTCCTTAACCACTTCTATAGGCTCCCCAGACAGCCATTCTACCTTCTTAATTTTATTTTTATTTGGAATATTGTTATTGCCACCCCTTGGACAATATCACATACTTCTCTCCATAGTTCTTCAGCTGCTGCCTCCAGGCTTAATTCCTTAAATCTGATATTTAGGACCACTGCATATTCATTTGGAGCTTTGTTAAACTCATACCCTGTTGGCCTAGGGTGTTTTTTATTTACTTAATTCTAAATTTTGCAGTACGAATCTGATGGACTGAGCCGCAATGAGCGCCACAACCTGTTTACACTACAAAACTCTTCCATCTCTGAATGCAAAGCATATAGGGTTGTCATCCATTTGGATAATGGACATAGGGTGATAACTTCCATGAGGATGATGGATATACTGTAAAATCTTCCATGTGTATGATGGGAATAGGGTGATAATTTCCATGAGTATGATGGATATAGGGTAAAATTGTCCATATGATGATGATGGACATAGGGTTATGTTCCACAGGGATAATTTCTATATGGTGATAATGTATGTGTGGATGATGGATACAGGTTGAAATCTTAATTGAAGATGATAAGCATAGGGTGATAAATTTCATAAAGATTATGGATACAGGGTGAAGTCTTCCAAGAGGATGATAGA
>NC_056728.1:1228497982-1228512982 GCF_019279795.1 Protopterus annectens | reverse complement strand
GACGCAGGTATGAGATTCAAGCTGTTGTATCCAGCTGTCTTCAGAATGTTTTTTTCTAGAGGATCAAAGACATTTTTTGATGCAGAATGGGCAAAGGAATAAATACAGAAGTTGGTCCAACAAAAAGAGAACCAACAAACAGAAGGCATTCTGCATTTTATTCTTCTGATAATAAAGCTCATAGACAGACTTTGCCAGTGAAAACCTTTCAAATGTTAAAAAGGAAAATGCTTAAAGCACAGAAGTTGACTACAAGAATCAGGAGTTCCTTGTGCTTGTATCACAGTCTGGCATTGGGAGATGGAGAAGAAAAGGAAGAAGACCTGCAACACTGAAATTAATGAATAAATTTGAGATTTCAAAGCATCAATCACATATGTGAAATATGACTTTACAAGAATAGTGGAAAGATTGAACTTTTGTTGACTTTGTTATATTTGTGGAGGACTGAAAAACATATAATCCACTTCATGTCATTAATGTTTAGAAGGACATTAAAGGGAAGGGTAAAAAACAAAAAATAATTGTAAGTAAAACCATTTTTGTTCTTATTTTATTATTTTTATCATTTTTTTGTATTGATAAAATATTTCAAGATATAAATTACATGTTTTATAGTAAAGCATTTTCAGTTATTGCTGCATGTGATAAAGATATTAAAGACAGATTGTAATATATGTAGAGCTGACATGTTTTCTCTTACATTTGCATAGGTGAATATAAAATTAGGGCCCTTGGCGTAATCTAATAACACTTTTTTGTATAATTAAGTTAATAAGAGAACATGAATGTAACCAAGGGTTTCCTTTAGCAAACAGGTGCTCAGCTGAGAACATGTATATTTTACTTTATCTATGGAGGCAGGCTGCAATAAAACCCAGATCATTTATAAGACTAAAAGTTAATGTCTTCTGAAAACATACAAGCCATTTTTAACATCTGGGAGGGGAATAAAAATAAGACAAGAACAGAGAGTAATTACTGTAAATAGGTTCACTGGCTGCACCGAACATTTTGGTATAGATTACCTTCATTTAAGGTTAGTTTATGCCTGTCTGGGCAGCAGTCAGTTTGGGACAATCATTAAACTTCATTATTTAAAGATGTACATAGGTTGTGTGTTTTAAGTTATAGATCATGGGGGTGTTCTATGGTGGGTTTTTTGAGGGTTTTTATTAAAAACATTTTCATAAAATGTGATGACTTAGGTTTAAATGGAGATGATGAGAAGCAACTGTATAAAAGTTCAACTTGCCAAATATTAATGAGTGTACCTGACACAAAGGCTATAAACAGACATTTAAAAAAGCTGCTATATATAATAGTTGGGGATAACAAGTTATCATAATGACTATACTATCTATATTATTATGAAATGCTAATGTGCTCACAGGCATTGATAAAAAAGAAAAGAGCACTAAATTATATTAAGAAATGCAGAGTGCAAATAGCAGTGCTACAAGAGATGCAGCTAGAAAAAAATGAACATATGAATTTGGTAAAGAAAGGATTTCAGGAGGGATATTCAGCAAAGTATCATGGAGAATGGAAAAGGGAAGTACTTATGCTAATTATTAGAGGAGCTAAAATAATGACAAAAGAGGGGGAAAAAGATAACATGGTAGATTTGTGGTAGTAAGGGTCTATTGGCAAAGGAGGAGGACTATACCAGCTTGGATTTATATTCCACCTAAACTGCTTTATATAGGGAGCTTTCAAAATGGAATATTACATAAAAGTGGGGACTGGAATTTGATTTGCAACAGTGAGGATATGTCTGTGGGACCTAGAAAGGAAAATATAACAAAAGAGAGTAGTTTTCTGAAGAAATTTATAAAAATATTTGGTAAAGAAGGCATTAATTCAGTAGTAGGAACTCATAATTTAAATTATTATTCCCCAGGGTACAATAACTGGGCTAGACTAGACAGAAGTTATATTTCACAGAATAGTTTACTATCATAATGTAGACGTGGATTCAGTCAAATCCACTTTGAAGAAGTCCAGAGGTTGAATGTGACAATGCTGAACTCCAATACTGTCGAAGTACAAATCTCTCCCCTATCTCGACCCATGCTAATGGTTGTTCCTAGGTTGAATTTGGGATGTAATTCAACAACAGTGGAATTCAGCATTGTGACATTTTGTGGATGTGAGTAGATGATACGATCATTCAACCCAGTCTCCTTCAACATTATGATAGTAAATCCACAGAAACATCTGCATTTTGTTGAAAGCTTTGACACAAATCTAATAAGTACTGTATATCAGATTATGCGCCAATAACAGCTAAGATAAAAATGCAGGGTAATGAAACAAAATTGAGATAATAGCATTTCCCCAACTACCTGTTAAAAAGACAGGAATTTAAGGAATGGCTAGTTGAAATTATTTGAGAGTTATTAGGGAAAATAGAAATTTCATCAGATGTCATAGCTAGTAAGAGAGATAAAATAAAAGTGGAGATTAAGAACAGGGCAGAAATAAAACAAAAATATATATGGTTAAGATGTAACAGAGATTATTAAGAGGGGCTGAAAAGGTTAAAGTATGCCAGAATAAGGAATTGCACAGAACAAGAAGAGGTGCAATTGTACATTGCTAAAGAGAAATTAAGGGAGCATCTGGATAATATGCATGAGTTTAGAAAGATTGATGATAAGTAGCTGTTCTGGGATAATACCTCCACAGCATAAAAACTTTCAACAGAAATTGGAAAGGGTTGTTGCTAAACTTAGGGAGCTTATGATTGTTGCTAAACTTAGGGAGCTTATGACATGAGAAATAACCAGTGATCCTGTAGAAATAGAGATATTTTGGAAGTGTTAAGAAAATTTGTATAAAGCAAAGAAATGTGGGAATCAAGAAAGGGCACAAATGGAAATACTTATGTAAGATGTAAGTATACCAATGTTAGAGGTATATGAAGCTCAGTAATTAACAGGTAAGACAGGAGGAGATGAGATAAAATGTTGACATACAATCAATATGCAAGAAAGTATCCAGAAATAGTTGGTACTCCTGTGGAAGTTTGGTAGCTAGGATGGAAAAAAGTGATAAACTGAATGTGCCAAAAAAACAAAAGAAAGAATGTAAGGTGAAGGACCAGATGAGAAGGAAAGAATGTGGAAAAATGTGTAAATATAGTTCCAAGTACAGAAACTTCTGGAAGAACCTCATGTTGATCAGGATCAAATGCAGGAGTGGTTAAGGAGATGTGAATTCAAACCAGGAGATGAAAGGCCAAGATAGTGGGCTACATACACATTGGTTTAGAAAGTCCATTGAACATGTGGGAGAAACAGACAAATGTAGGCTTTATAAAATATAATTGCAAACAGTTGCACACCTCATTGCTGGTTGTGACATACTAATGGCAGAAGGACTGTATATTGAAAGGCATAATAATGTGGCAAGACTGTTACACTGGGGTTTGTGCAAACATTATGGTATTGAAGTGGCTGAAAAACACTGGAAACATGAGACACAAGGCATCATAGAAAATGATGAAGTCTACATCACATGGGATCACCCATTACCAACAGTTCAAAAGATAGATGCTAGAAAACTGGATATAGTGGTCCATGAAAAGAAGAAAAAAGTAGCATTGATCAATGAAATCATGACACCCAGTGACTACAATGTCTTGCGTACAGATTGACACAAAGTCAAAAAATATTAGGATTTGCAGGCAGAAACAAGAGCAATGTTGAAGAAAGGTACCCAGACAGTTCCAATTGTAATAGGAGCAATGTGTCTTATAAAAATTAATCTATAATCATATTTGGATATGTTACAAATACACGCAACCCCATATGAATTGAAGAAGGGGTCATTACTGGGAACACTGCGGGTGTTGCGAAGAGCACTACTGGCTGACATCAAAAATTGACACAATACTAATTTCATGAACTTTAATTGCACTTTGACTTAGGAATGGGGTCTATTCCCATCATGGTATTAGAAACCTAAAAGCCTTGGAGAAATTGGAAAAAAAAAAGGCAGGAATGGAAATCAAACCAGAAGTAGATAAAATCAGGCAGCAACTGAATGTGCCAAAAAACAAAGGAAAGAATATAAGTTAAAGGAACAGATGAGAAGGCAAGATATGTGGAAAATGCATAAATATAGTTGCTAGTATAGAAAACTTCTGGAAGAACCTCATGTTAATCAGGATCAAATGCAGGTTATGGTTAAGGAGAGGCAAATTCAAACCAAGAGATGGAAGGTTAATATTGGCGGCACAAGATAGTGGGTTACGTACAAACTGGTTTAGAAAGTCCATGGAACATGTGGAAGAAACAGACAAATGTGGGCTTTGTAAAACAGAATTGGAAACAGTTGCACAACTCATTGCTGGCTGTGACATACAGTACTAATGGCAGCAGGACTGTATACTGAAAGGCATAATAATGTGGCAAGACTTGGGGATTGTGCAAACATTATGGTACTGAAGTGGCTGAAAAACACCGGAAACATGAACCACAAAGCATCATAGAAAAGTATGAAGTCTCCATCACATAGGATCACCCTTTATCAATAGTTCAAAAGATAGATGCTGGATATTGTGGTCCATGAAAAGAAGGCAAAAGTAAAATTGATTGTTGAAATCACCACACCCAGCAACTACAGTGTCTTGTGTACAGAGAGAAACAAATTCATAAAATATCAGGATTTGCAGGCAGAAATGAAAGCAATGAGGAAGAAAGTTAACCAGACAGTTGCAATAGTAGCATGAGCAATGGGTTTTAAAAAAGGAATTTACAATCGTATTTGTATATGTTACCAGTACATTACCTTTGGTTACTATTTTGAAAAGGGCATTGCACACAGCTCCTGCAAGATCGCACCTCATGATGCAGTTCACTAGGTTTACACAAAAGGCAATCTTCTTTATCTTGCTGATACTTTATCCAGATCACCCAGAAAAACTACTGAACAGTATGAAAATGAGCAACCTACTTTAGAAGTCATGGAAGTGAGAAATCTTTCTTCAACACGTCTTGATGAGCTCAGAAGTCACACAGCTTCAGATCCAATTCTCCAGAAGCACAACTACTTTATCAGTCTTGGATGGCTGTAAAAACAATCTTGTTTACCACCTGAAGTGCAGCAGTATTTTCCTTACAGACACGAGAATTGATGGAAAATGGGATCATCAAGAAAGGTCCAAAAGTGATTGTTCCACAATCCTTGTAACAAGATTAGATTAAAATCTTGCATTGTGGCCACACAGGAACTGATTCTACCAAAGGAAGGGTGAGAGGACTAGTATTTTTGCCTTCTATGTCAAAAGATATTGAGAAAGAACTTTCAGCTTGTTCTGTTTGTATTAGTACTAATTTGTATCAGCAAAAAGAATCACTTCAGCTAAGCCAGATTCCTGAACTACCTAAGTTGAGAGTAGCTACAGATATTTTCAAATGGAAAGGCTCACCCAGACTCTGCTACACTTTGCTGTGAAGGAAAGGTCAGTTTGCTTTTAATTTGTTGTATTTTGTATTACTTTATTTCCTTTTTTATATTTTGAATACTGTGATTTGTTTTCTTTACCTTGTGTTTTACTTGTAGTCTGCTTTTAACTGCATATTAAAACTTCAGAGACCACAGCTCTGTCTCTTTTGAGTCAGGCAGAAATTAGAACTGATCAATTAAGGACTCCTACCTAAGACAGAAGAGGTCACTTAAGGTTAATCATTTGTGAACTGAGGGGATGGAGCTAGGAATTAAATCTTCTATTTAAGGGGTAAAATAAAACATTTCAGAGCTTTACTAGGAAAGGCTTACCCAGACTCTGCTACACTTTGCTGTGAAAGAAAGGTTAGTTTGCTTTTTATTTGTTGTATTTTGTATTACTTTATTGCCTTTTTATATTTTGAATACTGTGATTTGTTTTCTTTACCTTGTGTTTGCCTTGTAGTCTGCTTTTAACTGCGTATTAAAATTTCGAAAGAGACCACAGCTCTGTCTCTTGTGAGTCAGGCAGAAATTTTTTCCAACCCCCCCACGCTGTTACTATTCTGTTCTTAAATACCACTGTCTTTCTAGTTACCTGCCTCTTATGTTAATTTGACCATATATCTCATTTCCTCTCTGTTTTCACTGGCTTGTGTGAGTAAGCACAAAATTATCATTTTGTGAAATCACTCCCGTTTAACTATTTAAATTTATTGGCCATCCTACTGTATTCAATAGTAGCAGAATACAAAAGTGACAACCCCCTTTCAATCTATCTTGCTGTTTTAAAAATAGTGACTCCCCACTAAAACTTAACTTTTTAGACTGGTAAAGCTTAAATTACCTACTTTCACATCTTTCTTTAGTGCATACTGCAGTGTTTAGGATAAACATTTTTTTTTCATCTTACCTTTAAGCATCCCTGCGACTAGCACTTGCTCTAATTCCTGCTGGAAAGCACTAGGAAGCCTTAAACTGATACAAGCACTCAACTCTCCTTGTTAATAAGAAGAAATTAATCATAGGCATTAAACAGCCTACAATTGCAAAGTAGCTTGCTAAGGTAAGGGAAAACAGCTCCTGTACTTTACAAAAAAGCACCAAACCAGGCATGGGCAAGGGTCAGCTTCTGGTGATTTCTCCTGTCCACCTGGTGAATCTGGGCATACTGGGGCAATGCAGCAATTGTCTCATGTACAAAGACAACCCTCTCCTCCTACCACCCAACACAACAAGCTGTGAGAGATGCACTTGCACTTACATAGCCAAACTGGAAGCAAAGCTCTCTCCATCCAAGATTGTGTTAGACAATCAAGAGGAGAAGGTTAACACCAACATTACACCTCAAGCAACACATAGCCCTTCTAAACCCACACCACCAACACCCACACATAGCAACACTAAATCCACATATGCAGAGGCCCTTAACTGTAACCTGCCCAAGCAACAAAGACCTCCGAAGCTGGAACGCAAACAAACACCAATTGCAACCAAAGCATCACATAGCTCACAACACCAGTGTGCCACCCAGCAACAGCCCCTAAGGCAAGATAATGCACCTAACACTTTAATCATAGGTGACTCTATAGTCAGGCACACTGATGTCCCACTCACCAAGCTGAACAAGGAGAAAATTACAGTCAGCTGCCTGTTGGGTGCCAGGATCTGCCACATAACACATGCACTCAAGTCACTCCACAACAAGTACAAATATGACTCTGTCATTGTCCATGTTGGAGTGAATGACCTGAGATGTACCTCCCTGGACTACATGAAAAGAGACATGAAAGAGCTCTTGGATCATGTGGCCCAAGCAGGTAAGACCCAGCCCTGAGTAGCATCCTGCCTTTGCCCAGAATGATACCACAATATAAGGACAAAATGATTGACTTCAATAATTGGCTAAGCTTCTGGTGTCATTCAAAGGGGATCCAGTATCTGTCTGCCTGGGATGACATGATCGACAGACCACGATGCTTTGCCAGAGATGGTCTGCTCCTGTCACCTCTGGGATTCTGGTTACTGGCTATGGCTTTTGCTAACCCTATAGTGCTTTTTTTAGGCAAAGTTCAAAGGACAAAACCACCACCATACCAGGTACAAGCATGCAAAATCTGAAGGTAATGCTACTCAATGCTAAATGTCTAAACCTCAAAATGCACTTTCTCGAGGCACTCCTAAAAATGGAGAACATCGATATCTGTGCAGTAACTGAGACCTGGTTCAAGGCTCCATGGAGCACCCCTGCAATACCAGGCTACAACTCTTACCACACTTTTTGGCCACCAAACCAGGATCGAAACACTAAAGGTGGAGGAGTGTCCATATTCACCAAGGGTATTCAGACCATCAGGCTAGTTGCCCAACACAGTGTGTCTGAAATTCTCCAGATGCAACTAACACTAGGTAAGACTCTGCAATCCAAATTGTAGCTTGCTACAGATCCCCCACCATGCCCCAGGAGTCTCACTACACCTTTCTAAACATACTGGAAAATATTAAGATACAACCAAACAGCCTAATACTGGGTGACTTCAACTACCCTGCCATTAACTGGGAAAACTACTCATGTACCAGCACCTTTGCCAAACGGTTCTTGGAATTCATAAATTCCAATGCCCTGGATCAACTAATCCATTGTCTCACAATGGGATCCAATATCCTAGACCTGGTCATTACCAACATGGGAAATTGATGCTCCACACCTATGGTCACCCCCTCGTTGGTCAGGTCAGACCATAAGCTAATCACCCTTAGCATCCACATCCCACCCCCACCTCCAAGTAAGGAAACCTCCATAAAAAACTTCTCCAAAGCCAGCTTCATGCTACTCAAGTCAGAAATGACAAACCTCATGACACCCATGCAGACGGGAACTGAAAGTTCAACTGCTGAGTCCTATACTAAGGCACTGTATGAGCACATCCATTCATGCATGAATTGTGCCACCCCAAATAGAACCAAGATGCTTTCCTCCAAAAAAATTAAGCCAATCTGGTGATCCCCTGCCATAAGAAAATTTTACAACAAAAGGAAGAAACTGTTGCAAAAAAAGAGTAAAATCCCAGGATGCAAAAACTCCCTTACCAGCCTCAGTAAGAAGCTGAGATCCCTCATAAAATCCTCCAAAGCTAGTTACAAAAATAAAATTGCCAAAGATTCCAAAGACAACCACAAGGCATTCTATAACTCGGTCAAGAATCTAAATAGCAATACTCAGATCTTCTCTGAGCTACAACAGAATGGCATTAAATATACTGATCCCAAGGATATTGCCAAAATCCTGGCAGATCGATTCAGTGCCAAATTCACCCCCCTCTCACCCCCTAAATAGCCCATCTCAATACCGCCGGAAGATTGCCAAATACTGGTAATAATGGCCACAGAGGTAAATAACACACTCTCCAAAGCTAAGAATACAGCATCCATGGGACCAGATGACATCCCACGCTGTGTACTACATGAACTACAAAATGAACTGGCACCTCACCTAAGTGTTATGTTTAATCATAGCCTCACCTCAGGCTTCATGCCCACTGAGTGGCACACAGCTACAGTTATCCCACTCCACAAGGGGGGATCCACCTTGGTTCCCGGGAACTACCGCCTCATCAGTCTGACGAGCCTGATCTGCAAGGCCATGGAACGTATTATCATGGAACTTATAAACAAAGACATTGGCAACCTTCAAACACTGGACCACACCCAGTTTGGGTTCGTGAAGGGCCGATCTTGTCTCCTGAACCCGATAGACTTCTTTGAAACAGTTTCCAGAGCCATGGGTGAGGGTAAGATGGTCCACACAGTCTATCTGGACCTCGCCAAGGCTTTTGACACCATCCCCCACTCTGGAATCATAGATAAACTTAGTAAGATGGGCATTAATCCCTACGTCACTCGATGGGTTGCCAACTGGCTTACTGACAGAACCCACACTGTAAAAGTAGCTGACTCCAAATCCAGCTCCAGACATGTGACAAGTGGAGTACCTCAGGGTTCAGTCCTGGGACCACTATTGTTTGGCATCTACTTCTCTGAAGTACAGACCAATACTAAGGGACTCTGGCTAACAAAGTTCTCAGATGACTGCAAACTGTGAGCCATTATTTAATCTCCAAATGATGTGGATACTCTACAAAAGGGCCTTACAGAAACAGATGCTTGGTGCCAGAGCCATGGGCTCAAGCTCAATGCGAAGAAATATATAGTTATCCCCTTTGAGAAAAAACATGTACCCATGAATTACCACATAGGTGACAGTACACTAAACACCAAAAGTGTGATAAGAGACTTAGGGACACAGGTAGACATTGGTCTCACAATAACCACATCACCACAACAGTAAGGAAATCCTTCTATGTAGCACACCTCATCACTAAGGGCTTTTCATCCAGAAAAAGGAGGTCATTGTCCCACTGTACTCATCCCTCATTAGACCCATTATAGAATGCAATGCGCCATTTGGTATGAACCTCTCAAGACACCTGCAACAACTGGAAAGGCCACAGAAATACCTCACTAAAAGAATCACAGGCCTAAAGCAGATGCCCTATGCTGACTGCCTTAAAAAACATCAGCTATACTCTGTCACATATTGTCTACTCGGAGGCGATCTCTGCTTAATATACAAGGCCATGTCAAACCCAGAGCTGTTGGACATGCTACACTTAAATAAATCCCAATCCCTCAGAGCCACAAGCTCCAAGGATCTAAACTTTGTCATCACAATAAACAAAACATGCTTGGGGGATAGGTTCCTGATCCAGAGACTCCCCAGACTCTGGAATAGACTGCTCATACATGTCAAGCAGAGTGCCTCTTTGTCCCTCTTCAAAAGGAACCTTGACAACTGGATGGGAGAAAGGAAATTCACCCCGAGGATCACGTCAGTCGTCCTGCTAGACAGGGGTCCAGAGAAGTAAATAGTGTGGGAAGAAATAGCCAGGGAATTGTTATGGCTAGGCTTGTTTAGGCCCTAGGGCCGATAGCCTAGTACCATCCTATGAACCTATGAATGGTTAGCACTGCTTGGTGTTAGTAAACTCTTCCTTAGATTGGTTCAAGATTGACCTACATCCTAATCTCATGTCCAGAACTGTCATTACAAATTTGAAGAGACATTTTTCTGTCCATGGTAGTCCACACAAAGTCATTTCTGACAATGGTGCACAGTTAACAAGTTGACAATTTAAAAGACTTGCTGAAATGTGGGACTTCTTTGTTCATGTTTACATATCTTTCAACCTTAGAGCAAAAAATCTGGACAAAGCCTAAAATGATAGGGGGACAAATAGGTACAGATTTTAAATATTGCTCTTACAAACTTAGAAAGTTGATAGAATAATAGGTTTTGCATTAGCATGAATTTTCTGAAGGATTTGGAGTCTTCAATTCATATGTTTGTCATTATGTAATGACTTCAATCCTCAGCTATTTGCCAGAAAAGTACAGATTTTAGGAGGAACGCACCAAAAATATGAGGCAAAAACCTGGACATTCTATGAAAATTTGAACAGTTGAGAGATATTACTAGTAGTTCTGAATACCCACAATCAAATGGCCTGGCTGAACATGCAGGCCAAAGTGCAAAACAGCTGTTGGAGACATCCAAATGTGACAAAACTGATGTTTTTCTTCTGCTTAATCTCATTCCTCGCAACAATTTATTTGGTTCACCTGCCCAGACATTAATGTCGAGATAAACCGGAGCCACACTATCAATCAGTAAGAATCTTTTTGACTCCAAGAGCTAAAAACAACAAAGCAGTTAAAGCTCAACTCCTAAAGAAGTGTTTGTTTCAAAACTCCTACTATGATAAAACCAGCAAGCCTCTGAATCAATTAAAAGAAGGAGAGATAGTGAGGATGCAGACAGCAAAAGGATTTGACCAAATAGGACTTGTGAAACATTTGGGTGAGGAACTGAGAACGTACATCATTCAGTCTCAATGGATGGAATTCAGGTGGAATCGGAAACATTTACTACCGATGTCTGCGCCAGTGTTACAGCATCTTGGCGATAATATAGGCTCTAATTCTCAGAGTGATTTGTCCAATGTTCCTAGTCCAGTTCACAAATCATCATCTGTTCCTGTTCCTGAAAGTATCCCTGAAAATCCTGAAGAACACTCCCCAGTGACTGTCCCTGTTGCTAAACCCAGTTCTAATTATTACATTACAAGGGCAGGCCATATCTCAAGACCTAATCCCAAATATACAGCAACCTGGACATGATTGTTTTTATTTGTATATTTATTTATTTTATTTTTATTTTACATTTGTTGACCGGGCTAGTCCAGCTGGATACATATCCCTTTTCAGTAGAGGCCCGGGGAGAAAAGCTCCAACATAATAGCAATACATAAGGAGAGCAAGTTACATTTACAATATAAGTATAGAAAATAACATTGACTTAATATAAGCACAAGTAGCAAAGCTACAGGTTAAACAAACTAGTGTTTCTAATATCTGTACAATTTGCATATTTATGCAATTGTCATTTTCAATGCAGGACAGAATAGTCAAAGAGGGAGGATGTAGATCAGAGTGCGTTTTATACCTTTAAGAGCCAATCCAGTCCATGGACAATAAGTAGTGAAGTGTAAGCAAGAGTGCCATTTTGAGTGAGCAGCCGGAGAGAAATCATGTATGTGTGTAGCAGTTAGTTCATTTAAGTTTAATGTTCAAGTCATCCATCCTGATCTGTGTGTGTGTAATAAGCTACTTAAATGAATACCTAAGCCTCATTGTCTTATTTAAAAACACAGGTAGAGTGATAATAACAGCCAGAGAGATAGAAACAAAGGTAAGAAAAGCCTCCAACTGGAAAACTACAGGTCCAGATGCACTACCTAACTTCTGGTTAAAAGTATTAAGATCTCTGCATGAAGACTTTGCCATGAGTAAGAACTATTTATATGAGCACCCCAAACAAAAAACAGCCTGGCTAACAACAGGAAAAACAATGCTCCTACTTAAGAATGAACCTGCAAGCTACCCTAAAAATTATAAACCAATAACTTGCCTTCCAACTACGTATAAACTATACACTGGAATTGATGCCAACAGAGTTTATAGTCATTTAGAAGACAACTCAATTACGGCAGTAGAACAAAAAGGCAATAAAAGAAAGTCATATGGAACAAAGGATCATTTGTTGTGAAATAAAGTCATATGGAGAACTGTAAATAGGGGAAGAAAAGTATGGCATGGAAAGACTTCATAAAAGCATTTGACAGTATCCCACATTCATGGATAAAAGAGTGCTTAAAATATAAAAGACACACCCTACACTGATAAACTACACCACAGTGACCATGAAATAGTGGCAAGCCAATTTGCAATTAAGCCATGATAATGGGAAAATTATTATTACAAGGATAAAAATCCAAAGGGAGATATTCCAGGGCTCTCTGTCACTGTTGTTCATTTGCCTTGCACTTAACCCATTGAGATGTCTGCTTAACAGCTTAGGTCATGGCTATAATTTGGCTCCAAGAAAACAACTAAGTGTAAAGACTTCTCATCTTCTCTTTGTTGATGATTTAAAACTGTACAGCTCACTAGATGAGGAAATGAAAGCACAACTGCAAGTAGTCAAAACATTTTCAGGTGATATAAGAATGTCATTTAGTCTTGATAAATGTGCAAAAGCAACCTTTAAAGCAGGAGAAACTGCAGCACCAAGAAAACATCGGTTTGGGACAGGAATATGATATAAAAGAAACTGACAGGAGGGAGTCTATAAATATTTGGGAATTGATGAAGGATCAACAATAAAACAAGAACAAATGCAAATAAAACTTAGTAAGGATTATTTTAAAAGACTTAAATTAATTCTGAAAACAGCACTGACATCTAGGAACAAAGTTCTAGCTATAAACTAATTTGCTCTTCCAGTCCTAACTTACAGTTTTGGAGTGAATGACTGGCCCCAAAAGGTTTTGCTTAGACTAGATAGGAAAACAAGAAGGATGCTTAATGCTCATCAGATGATTTATAAAAATCATTCCATACCAAGATTATATATTTGCCGTTCCAAAGGAGGTATGTGCTTCCTTGAAATTGATTACATGTATAGATCTGCAATCATGAAACTGCATAGATATCTGCTGACCTCAAAAGATACAAACGTAATGACAGTTTTGAAACATGAGGAGAATAAATCTAAGATGACTTCTTAGCTTAGTCTATCAGAAGCATATCGGTGTCAAGCAGGAATAGAAATCAAAACAGAAGTAGATAGAAATAAGGCAGCAACCGAATGTGCCAAAAAACAAAAGAAAGAATATAAGGTGAAGGATCAGATGAGAAGGCAAGAAATGTGGAAAATGCATAAATAATGGTGCAAGTATAAAAAGCTCCTAGAATAACCTCATGTTGATCAGGATCAAATGCTGGAATGGTTAAGGAGACGCAAATTCATACCAAAAGATGAAAGGTTAATATTGGCAGCCCAAGATAGTGGACTACATACACTTTGGTTTACAAAGTCCATTGAACATGTGGAAAAAACAGACAAATGTAGGTTTTGTAAAACAGAATTGGAAACAGTCGCACATCTTGTTGCTAGTTGTGATATACTAATGGCAGAAGGACTATATACTGAAAGGCATAATAATACAGCAAGACTGTTGCACTGGGGATTGTGCAAACATTATGGTATTTAAGTACCTGAAAAACACTGGAAACATGAGCCACAAAGCATCACTGAAAATAATGAAGTCTACATCACATGGGATCACCCATTACCAACAGTTCAAAAGATATGTGCGAGAAAACCAGATATAGTGGTCCTTGAAAAAAAGACAAAAGTACCACTGATCATTGACATCTCTACACCCAATGACTAAAATGCCTTATGTACAGAGAGACACTAAGTCACAAAATACCAGGATTTGCAGGTGGAAATGAAGCAATGTGGAAGAAGGATACCCAGAGAGTTCCAGTAGTAGTAGAAGCAACAGGTCTTATAAAGAAGAATTTATAATCATAATTAGATATGTTACTAATACATGTAAATTGTCAAACCCGCGGTGGTGCAGCAGTAGCATTATTGCATCACAGCAAGAGGTTCTCCTGTTCAATTCTCGGCTGGAGTGTGGGGAGTGCCTTCTGTGTGGAGTCTGCATGTCCTCCCCGCAGTTGGGTGGGCATTCGAAAGACATGTGTAAATGGGTGTGCTTTTGTTGAAGATTGAACGTCGAGCTGGCACCTCAGCGTTTGTGAAAATCTACTGCCAATCATTAACGGACCAGAGTTCTGCTGTGGTGACCACTAACCGGGAAAAGCCGAAAGACAAACAACAACTGATACATGTAAATCCATACGAATTGCATGTTGCAGGTGCTGTGAAGAGCACTTCTGGCTAACATCAAAGATTGAAACAAAATGAATTTCATGAACATTAATTGTACTTTGATTTAGGAATGGGGTCCATTCCCATCATGGTATTATTCATAAAGTAGCAGGAAGTATTTTAAGAACTAAGAACTATTCACGAGACTGGAGGGAGGATATTTGCCAATAGTAGTGACTGCAAAT